>NC_084672.1:25248351-25455656 GCF_028389875.1 Rhea pennata
CCTCTGGAGGTCATCTAGTCCAACCTCTCAAAGATTTCCTGGTGCTGGTTCCACTGGCGCTTGAACCCAGGACCTTCAGCATGTAAAGCAAATGTGACAACCACTACACTATCCCTTGTGCAACTCATCAGCCTGGGGCAGAGTTCACTGGGGGCCAAGACTGGAGATGAACCTGTCTCTTGGCTTCAGCATTCAGGGAGAGATTTGATAAGGTGCAGACAAACACTGGAGGAATCCCTTTGTGCTCAGCTGCTCGGGCTTTCTAGGTCCCACAGCTGAAGTTTATCCTCTTGCATGGAAGGGAAGTCTGATTCAAGGTCAGTGTGGCTTGATCATGGTGAAATGTGACTGCGGCAGCAATGACACCTTCTCTCACTCTGGCAGAGACCTCTCCTGCTGCTCTCCTCCCTCAGCCCCTGCAGCCCTGGGCCCATTTGCAGCCACAACCCTTCACCTCCAAAGGAGTGCTGGGCATTTGACTGGGGATGCAGCGAGGCACTTGGTGTCAGGGTCCAACCCAAGTCAATCACATGTCATGAAAAGTCACGGAATGCTCTGTCCAACTCAGTAGCTCCAGAATTGGGAGCATGACCCCACAGGAGGTCACTGCTACTACACTGTCACAGGCTTTTCCTGGAGTTGGCACACACGTACCCTGTTTGCTGTGCCCCCTGTTGCTTGGCCAGCCTTTTCGCCTCCTCCTCCTCTATGTGGGAGAAGTAAACCTTCACGGTCACTTCCCTATCTTGTCCAAAGCAGTACTTGACAACTTCCTGAATACTTGGCTTTTCTTCAGCCAGCTTCTCAACAGCTATCTTCGCTTTCCTTCTTCGGGGCAGGACTGAGCCCGCCTGAAGCCACAGCTGGGTTTGAGTTCCCTGCTGAACCTGCAAGACAATTCCACGCAGATTTGTGCCCCACTTCCAAGCCCACTCAGCTGCTCTCAACGTGCACTCTACAGCAGCCAGAGACTGCAGAACCTGTGCAGTTACCATCTCCTTGGTCTGGCCTGGCCCCAAGCACCCCAGCTGACAACTGCTATCCGAGGCAGGGACACTGCAGCACAAGATGGAGAATAGCGAGAGGAGCTGCAACATGCCCCAGGTTATGTCACAGCCTGACCGGGATTTACTGTCTTCCCCATTGGAACTTCTCACTCAGTCTAAGCTTTCTCCTGGTGTCATAAAAGAACAGAGGGAACATCACTTGCAGAGCAGGAAATCTGCAGTGCAGTCCTGCTATGGAGTGAGGACAAAGGACAGGTACAGCAGGTCTGTTTTTTCCCTGAAGCAAAGGGTATTTCTCACACTCTCCTCTGGTCCCTGCCTTGAGCGTGCCTCTCAGCACCGATCTGCCCTTAAGGCAATCCTAGCAAACCTAAAAATCCTTTTTCTTTCTTTCTTTCTTTTGTGTGTGTTTAGGGGTGTGTGTGTAGGGGTGTGTGTGTGTGTGTGTGTGTGTGTGTGTGTGCTGATCAGTCATCTAAACGTTCACGGAACTGAACAGAAACTCCATTTTCTATCCCAGAAAGGTCCAGCAGTGATCTTTCCACCAGAAACAGGGCCCAAGTGGGTCTTCTGGTGTGATTGTGGAGAATGCAGCAGCAACAGATGTATTGCAAAACCAGGGCACAACCGGTGTCTTTGAAAGCAAGACCCAAACAAAAGCACTAAGTGCTGAAAGGAACATATCAGAAGGGGTCTGGTACAGCCACTGTCCATATGATGATTCTTTTCCATACTTCAGGCTGGCACAGAAAGGAGCACTTCTATCAGGAGCATCTACCTGTCCTGTGCCCTGTTGGCTTTCACTCACTGGCCATGCAGCTGATGATCTGGCTTCAAGCAATTGCCTTCTCATAGCTTGTGTTGCCGTCCGTGTGGAACACCCTGGGATAGCTGGGAGCACACTGCAAATACACACCGCAGGGAGTTGGTGTGAGTACAGGGGGAGCTAGTCTCCACCTCATGCTCACAAGCTGCGTACCTGCTTCTGCAGCAGAAAGCAGTTCTGGAGCAGAAGCACATGGGCTCAATGCACTGTGGTCACATCAATGCAGACAGTGAGCACCCTCCACCAAAACACCCAGGGGTGCACAACATGCCCAAAGGAATGCTCAGGGTGCTCACTTCGCAGCTCTCTATCCATAGAGCAAGGACAGCATCAGGGTCATCTACAAGGACAAGCTTCAAGCTCCCTTCAGGCTCTGCAACTCCACTATTTCATGGTCACTACAGGCAAGGTGACCACAGACTGTCATGGCGCCAGCTCTCCTGGTTGTGAGCTTCCCCTTCTGGAGCTTGGGACACTCATTATTCCCCTCACACTCTGTTGTAGTCAGGTACACTCCGAACAAAGGAGATGACATGAATTTGGGAATAACTATGACTGCAAGTTTATTTGGATGGCTGGAATGGCAGTCACAATTTACTACACATACTATTCAACTACCAGGAAGGGAGAAAAGGGAAAGAGGAGAAGAAAGAAAAAAAGAAACACTAAGGGGAATTTTTTGCTAGTGTTACCAGTTTCGTTACTCACCTTGACCTCCTAGTCAACTGTGAGGATCTCTCAACCTCAAGGAGTATCCTTCAGGGGTGTCCCACCTCAAGGGAAGATCTTGCTGCCAACCAAGAGAGCCCAGAAAAGCTCTCCGTGGATCCCTATTTATATCTTAGTTGAGGTTATTGCTCTAGTGATATGAGGTAATGGGCTTGATGATTGACTGAGCGATTCTTTCCACATTGGCAAGTTTGGTATGTTCACTGCATGCACCGTGCGGGATAGGTGGAGCCACCACATACCCCCAAAACCTCAGCACTCAAATGCACCAAACAAACAAGAGTTGGGAGTCTCCTCCAACCATGCAGCCAGGACTGGACACAGGAAGGGAGGCTCAGGCTCAATCTCTTCTCTGCCTCAGAGGGCTAAATCTCTCTGCATTTCTCTGAGGGGTTAACGGGACAACAGAACCCAGTTCTGGCACAGCACATCTTCTCCCCAGACTCCTCTTGTCACCAGAGCATGTACTGGCTATGGCAGAGCCCTCTCCATGGTTTTCCCGGGCATCAAGAGAAGCAGAAAATCCCTAAGCCACAGCCACCACCACTGTAGCCAGAGAATGACTTGGGAGAGCATGACCTTGGGAGAGAGCTGCCCGCCAGCACGGACTGACAGCCAAGCCTGGACTCCTGAGCTATTGCCTTCTGGCCTCTCCAATGCTCACGTCCTGTAAATGGCAGAGTTCACATTACACTTAGGAAGGATGCACAGCAGTTGGGGGATTTAGTTTAAGTCAACACAACAAAACTTCATGTGTGCCTGCATGGCTGACAGTCACCGCTTCTTCTTTTCCTTCTCTCTCTGGACATGGCTCTTCTTCCCAGTGCTAAGGATGGAGAAAGAAAGGGGTTGTGTTACACACAGGGAGAAAAGCAGAGAAATACTGGAGACTAGTTCAGGCCATGCATGTTTGGATGTTCTTCTGATGGTATTTCCATGCTCAACGTCAAGTAACACAGGCCCCCTTGTCTGAACAAGATCCCACTTCACAGAATCAGTGAGGTTAGAAGGGACCTCTGGAGGTCATCTAGTCCAACCTCTCAAAGATTTCCTGGTGCTGGTTCCACTGGCGCTTGAACCCAGGACCTTCAGCATGTAAAGCAAATGTGACAACCACTACACTATCCCTTGTGCAACTCATCAGCCTGGGGCAGAGTTCACTGGGGGCCAAGACTGGAGATGAACCTGTCTCTTGGCTTCAGCATTCAGGGAGAGATTTGATAAGGTGCAGACAAACACTGGAGGAATCCCTTTGTGCTCAGCTGCTCGGGCTTTCTAGGTCCCACAGCTGAAGTTTATCCTCTTGCATGGAAGGGAAGTCTGATTCAAGGTCAGTGTGGCTTGATCATGGTGAAATGTGACTGCGGCAGCAATGACACCTTCTCTCACTCTGGCAGAGACCTCTCCTGCTGCTCTCCTCCCTCAGCCCCTGCAGCCCTGGGCCCATTTGCAGCCACAACCCTTCACCTCCAAAGGAGTGCTGGGCATTTGACTGGGGATGCAGCGAGGCACTTGGTGTCAGGGTCCAACCCAGGTCAATCACATGTCATGAAAAGTCACGGAATGCTCTGTCCAACTCAGTAGCTCCAGAATTGGGAGCATGACCCCACAGGAGGTCACTGCTACTACACTGTCACAGGCTTTTCCTGGAGTTGGCACACACGTACCCTGTTTGCTGTGCCCCCTGTTGCTTGGCCAGCCTTTTCGCCTCCTCCTCCTCTATGTGGGAGAAGTAAACCTTCACGGTCACTTCCCTATCTTGTCCAAAGCAGTACTTGACAACTTCCTGAATACTTGGCTTTTCTTCAGCCAGCTTCTCAACAGCTATCTTCGCTTTCCTTCTTCGGGGCAGGACTGAGCCCGCCTGAAGCCACAGCTGGGTTTGAGTTCCCTGCTGAACCTGCAAGACAATTCCACGCAGATTTGTGCCCCACTTCCAAGCCCACTCAGCTGCTCTCAACGTGCACTCTACAGCAGCCAGAGACTGCAGAACCTGTGCAGTTACCATCTCCTTGGTCTGGCCTGGCCCCAAGCACCCCAGCTGACAACTGCTATCCGAGGCAGGGACACTGCAGCACAAGATGGAGAATAGCGAGAGGAGCTGCAACATGCCCCAGGTTATGTCACAGCCTGACCGGGATTTACTGTCTTCCCCATTGGAACTTCTCACTCAGTCTAAGCTTTCTCCTGGTGTCATAAAAGAACAGAGGGAACATCACTTGCAGAGCAGGAAATCTGCAGTGCAGTCCTGCTATGGAGTGAGGACAAAGGACAGGTACAGCAGGTCTGTTTTTTCCCTGAAGCAAAGGGTATTTCTCACACTCTCCTCTGGTCCCTGCCTTGAGCGTGCCTCTCAGCACCGATCTGCCCTTAAGGCAATCCTAGCAAACCTAAAAATCCTTTTTTCTTTCTTTCTTTCTTTTGTGTGTGTTTAGGGGTGTGTGTGTAGGGGTGTGTGTGTGTGTGTGTGTGTGTGTGTGTGTGCTGATCAGTCATCTAAACGTTCACGGAACTGAACAGAAACTCCATTTTCTATCCCAGAAAGGTCCAGCAGTGATCTTTCCACCAGAAACAGGGCCCAAGTGGGTCTTCTGGTGTGATTGTGGAGAATGCAGCAGCAACAGATGTATTGCAAAACCAGGGCACAACCGGTGTCTTTGAAAGCAAGACCCAAACAAAAGCACTAAGTGCTGAAAGGAACATATCAGAAGGGGTCTGGTACAGCCACTGTCCATATGATGATTCTTTTCCATACTTCAGGCTGGCACAGAAAGGAGCACTTCTATCAGGAGCATCTACCTGTCCTGTGCCCTGTTGGCTTTCACTCACTGGCCATGCAGCTGATGATCTGGCTTCAAGCAATTGCCTTCTCATAGCTTGTGTTGCCGTCCGTGTGGAACACCCTGGGATAGCTGGGAGCACACTGCAAATACACACCGCAGGGAGTTGGTGTGAGTACAGGGGGAGCTAGTCTCCACCTCATGCTCACAAGCTGCGTACCTGCTTCTGCAGCAGAAAGCAGTTCTGGAGCAGAAGCACATGGGCTCAATGCACTGTGGTCACATCAATGCAGACAGTGAGCACCCTCCACCAAAACACCCAGGGGTGCACAACATGCCCAAAGGAATGCTCAGGGTGCTCACTTCGCAGCTCTCTATCCATAGAGCAAGGACAGCATCAGGGTCATCTACAAGGACAAGCTTCAAGCTCCCTTCAGGCTCTGCAACTCCACTATTTCATGGTCACTACAGGCAAGGTGACCACAGACTGTCATGGCGCCAGCTCTCCTGGTTGTGAGCTTCCCCTTCTGGAGCTTGGGACACTCATTATTCCCCTCACACTCTGTTGTAGTCAGGTACACTCCGAACAAAGGAGATGACATGAATTTGGGAATAACTATGACTGCAAGTTTATTTGGATGGCTGGAATGGCAGTCACAATTTACTACACATACTATTCAACTACCAGGAAGGGAGAAAAGGGAAAGAGGAGAAGAAAGAAAAAAAGAAACACTAAGGGGAATTTTTTGCTAGTGTTACCAGTTTCGTTACTCACCTTGACCTCCTAGTCAACTGTGAGGATCTCTCAACCTCAAGGAGTATCCTTCAGGGGTGTCCCACCTCAAGGGAAGATCTTGCTGCCAACCAAGAGAGCCCAGAAAAGCTCTCCGTGGATCCCTATTTATATCTTAGTTGAGGTTATTGCTCTAGTGATATGAGGTAATGGGCTTGATGATTGACTGAGCGATTCTTTCCACATTGGCAAGTTTGGTATGTTCACTGCATGCACCGTGCGGGATAGGTGGAGCCACCACATACCCCCAAAACCTCAGCACTCAAATGCACCAAACACAAACAAGAGTTGGGAGTCTCCTCCAACCATGCAGCCAGGACTGGACACAGGAAGGGAGGCTCAGGCTCAATCTCTTCTCTGCCTCAGAGGGCTAAATCTCTCTGCATTTCTCTGAGGGGTTAACGGGACAACAGAACCCAGTTCTGGCACAGCACATCTTCTCCCCAGACTCCTCTTGTCACCAGAGCATGTACTGGCTATGGCAGAGCCCTCTCCATGGTTTTCCCGGGCATCAAGAGAAGCAGAAAATCCCTAAGCCACAGCCACCACCACTGTAGCCAGAGAATGACTTGGGAGAGCATGACCTTGGGAGAGAGCTGCCCGCCAGCACGGACTGACAGCCAAGCCTGGACTCCTGAGCTATTGCCTTCTGGCCTCTCCAATGCTCACGTCCTGTAAATGGCAGAGTTCACATTACACTTAGGAAGGATGCACAGCAGTTGGGGGATTTAGTTTAAGTCAACACAACAAAACTTCATGTGTGCCTGCATGGCTGACAGTCACCGCTTCTTCTTTTCCTTCTCTCTCTGGACATGGCTCTTCTTCCCAGTGCTAAGGATGGAGAAAGAAAGGGGTTGTGTTACACACAGGGAGAAAAGCAGAGAAATACTGGAGACTAGTTCAGGCCATGCATGTTTGGATGTTCTTCTGATGGTATTTCCATGCTCAACGTCAAGTAACACAGGCCCCCTTGTCTGAACAAGATCCCACTTCACAGAATCAGTGAGGTTAGAAGGGACCTCTGGAGGTCATCTAGTCCAACCTCTCAAAGATTTCCTGGTGCTGGTTCCACTGGCGCTTGAACCCAGGACCTTCAGCATGTAAAGCAAATGTGACAACCACTACACTATCCCTTGTGCAACTCATCAGCCTGGGGCAGAGTTCACTGGGGGCCAAGACTGGAGATGAACCTGTCTCTTGGCTTCAGCATTCAGGGAGAGATTTGATAAGGTGCAGACAAACACTGGAGGAATCCCTTTGTGCTCAGCTGCTCGGGCTTTCTAGGTCCCACAGCTGAAGTTTATCCTCTTGCATGGAAGGGAAGTCTGATTCAAGGTCAGTGTGGCTTGATCATGGTGAAATGTGACTGCGGCAGCAATGACACCTTCTCTCACTCTGGCAGAGACCTCTCCTGCTGCTCTCCTCCCTCAGCCCCTGCAGCCCTGGGCCCATTTGCAGCCACAACCCTTCACCTCCAAAGGAGTGCTGGGCATTTGACTGGGGATGCAGCGAGGCACTTGGTGTCAGGGTCCAACCCAAGTCAATCACATGTCATGAAAAGTCACGGAATGCTCTGTCCAACTCAGTAGCTCCAGAATTGGGAGCATGACCCCACAGGAGGTCACTGCTACTACACTGTCACAGGCTTTTCCTGGAGTTGGCACACACGTACCCTGTTTGCTGTGCCCCCTGTTGCTTGGCCAGCCTTTTCGCCTCCTCCTCCTCTATGTGGGAGAAGTAAACCTTCACGGTCACTTCCCTATCTTGTCCAAAGCAGTACTTGACAACTTCCTGAATACTTGGCTTTTCTTCAGCCAGCTTCTCAACAGCTATCTTCGCTTTCCTTCTTCGGGGCAGGACTGAGCCCGCCTGAAGCCACAGCTGGGTTTGAGTTCCCTGCTGAACCTGCAAGACAATTCCACGCAGATTTGTGCCCCACTTCCAAGCCCACTCAGCTGCTCTCAACGTGCACTCTACAGCAGCCAGAGACTGCAGAACCTGTGCAGTTACCATCTCCTTGGTCTGGCCTGGCCCCAAGCACCCCAGCTGACAACTGCTATCCGAGGCAGGGACACTGCAGCACAAGATGGAGAATAGCGAGAGGAGCTGCAACATGCCCCAGGTTATGTCACAGCCTGACCGGGATTTACTGTCTTCCCCATTGGAACTTCTCACTCAGTCTAAGCTTTCTCCTGGTGTCATAAAAGAACAGAGGGAACATCACTTGCAGAGCAGGAAATCTGCAGTGCAGTCCTGCTATGGAGTGAGGACAAAGGACAGGTACAGCAGGTCTGTTTTTTCCCTGAAGCAAAGGGTATTTCTCACACTCTCCTCTGGTCCCTGCCTTGAGCGTGCCTCTCAGCACCGATCTGCCCTTAAGGCAATCCTAGCAAACCTAAAAATCCTTTTTCTTTCTTTCTTTCTTTTGTGTGTGTTTAGGGGTGTGTGTGTGTAGGGGTGTGTGTGTGTGTGTGTGTGTGTGTGTGTGTGTGTGCTGATCAGTCATCTAAACGTTCACGGAACTGAACAGAAACTCCATTTTCTATCCCAGAAAGGTCCAGCAGTGATCTTTCCACCAGAAACAGGGCCCAAGTGGGTCTTCTGGTGTGATTGTGGAGAATGCAGCAGCAACAGATGTATTGCAAAACCAGGGCACAACCGGTGTCTTTGAAAGCAAGACCCAAACAAAAGCACTAAGTGCTGAAAGGAACATATCAGAAGGGGTCTGGTACAGCCACTGTCCATATGATGATTCTTTTCCATACTTCAGGCTGGCACAGAAAGGAGCACTTCTATCAGGAGCATCTACCTGTCCTGTGCCCTGTTGGCTTTCACTCACTGGCCATGCAGCTGATGATCTGGCTTCAAGCAATTGCCTTCTCATAGCTTGTGTTGCCGTCCGTGTGGAACACCCTGGGATAGCTGGGAGCACACTGCAAATACACACCGCAGGGAGTTGGTGTGAGTACAGGGGGAGCTAGTCTCCACCTCATGCTCACAAGCTGCGTACCTGCTTCTGCAGCAGAAAGCAGTTCTGGAGCAGAAGCACATGGGCTCAATGCACTGTGGTCACATCAATGCAGACAGTGAGCACCCTCCACCAAAACACCCAGGGGTGCACAACATGCCCAAAGGAATGCTCAGGGTGCCCACTTCGCAGCTCTCTATCCATAGAGCAAGGACAGCATCAGGGTCATCTACAAGCACAAGCTCCAAGACATACCCTTAACCCCTGTCCTGCCAAGTGCATCAGCCACTGCTCACTGGTCCGAAAGATTGTGTGCTTAGGGATAGAAAAGGAATTTTGTTGGGAATCCAGTGCCAAAGAGAGATAAAGGCATCAAGAGAGTAAAGCATTCCTGCCATTTTCATACCCCTGGCACTCTTTTCTGCCAGCCACAAAAAAAGGCTGTCAGGCAAAAACCAGAAATAACAGGCACTGTTCTCTCCCTTGGACTCCTTCAGCCTTCAGTCACTCATGGCCTGCACTGAAATGCTCTTCTGAGTGCCCAGCAACTGCCCCTTGCTTGGAAGGGCTGCCTGATTCAAAGGTATATGCCCCTAAGCCACCACCCCATGATGGCTGCCTGGAAATGACCCTCATTCCTTAATGCTCCTGGGAGGGGAAGGAAGGGCAATGCACAAGGGGAAACGTGGGTGACTAGCTCCTCCTTTGGGAGATAGTCACCCAAGGGATTCCTCTGCTTCAACAGCATTCCTTGCACCCATCTCTTCTGCCTCACTTCACTCTGCCCACTTCCCCCACTAGGCTGTAGCCGCACCCTGCTTGGGCCAACCACAAGGTGAGATTTCATGTGCAGGAAAGGGATCCAAGGTCACTAAATCAATCTTAAACTTCAGTGAGAACAGCTCCTGCTTTTTGCCCTTGGTAGCAGGATGGCTGGAATTTCATTTGCCCTGCAAGGCAACATTCTTTCCAGTCAAAGAGTGAGCTCCTCTGGGTTTGATCCTGTCTCTCTGCACACTCACTGGCCTTTGGGAATAGCCTGCATGGTGGGGGAAACTCAGATATACATTTCTCTTCTTTAGAAGGCCCTACAAGAGCATGCAGACATTTCCTCAGCCTCATTAATGGAACTTAAGCCCCCAGCAAATAGAAAGGATCCTGTTTACTTCCATCAACAGGCTATGAGAAAAAGGCTCTCCTCTTCCGGAATAAGGATTTGCACTGACTTTCCTAAAGGTCTGAAACATGAAAGTAGAGGCAGAGGAAACAGAAATTCAACATGAGGAATTCTTTCTTTCTTTTGGAAAAGTCCCAAGGACTTGCTATGCGCTACCAGTCCAGCAAGGGATCGCTAGTCATTGTGGCATGGGATAAAGGCATGCAGAGGTTATGTCCAAGGGAAACATCTCCCTCCAAGACACTCAGAGCTGCTGGGTAACCCTCATCCTGTGCTCCAAACGGCTCACCCACTACAAGACTCTTTTCCCTCAGCTTCCTTCCACTTTCCTTCCTCCATGTTGGTAGGAGCTAGTTTAAGGGGTGAGCGCCTAATACGCAGCAGGAGCCGGATGGCACGAAGATTCCCTGTAAGCAAGAGACAAGATAGCACTTCAGAACAGGATTGCAGTGACCCTTTGAACAGGAATGACATGCAGGTCTGCTCCACCCATGTGACAGAACTGTGAGGCCTCAGCTGAGTTCCCTTAAAGACACATTTCCTAGACAGTCTAAGGGCCCTCCTCACACTGGCTCCTGCCCCACTCTTTGTTTTTACCCTGCAACATCATTTCTTGCAGCAGTGCTTTTCTACTGCTCTATCATGTCCATGCTATGAAAAGGGGGCTTGCGGGGATGTGTTCGTGACCTAACAGAGTCTCTCAGGGGCAAGAACCTAACACAAGGGGAATAGATCCAGGGATCCTTCTACAGATCTCATAGGCTTGCGCTACCTCTGTCGACACTGGCAACACAGAGGCAGCCATTTGGGAATGTGCGTGAGAAACTCAGAAGGAAAGGGTACAACTGCCTGCCATGAAAATCCAGTGAAGTCTTGGCACACATTTCCACACTTTTGACCACCTTCTCTAGATTACTTTGATTCCATGGAAACCCAAGAGGTCGTAAGATAGGTCACTCTTTCTGCTAGCATTCTCCTCCAGGCAGAATGGATGGTTCACAGGCATTGTCCTCAGGTTTTACTCCCTTCCTCCCCAACCCCTCAAATGGAAGAGCAGTTTGCAGAGGGCAGGGGGTTTGGTGGGGAAGCTTAACTCCGAAGGATCAACTGCAGCTGGGAGTGCTGGGCTACCCCCGATGCCTTGCTCCCTCAGGAGTCACTTGAGATTTTCCACCGGGGTAAGCAGCATCTCATCACTGCCTCATGCTCTCTGAGACTTTCCACTGCAGCTCTCACTACAACACCCTACACCAAGGAGGACAGCAGCTGCTCCATTACTTTTCTCAACACTGGACCCATCTTCTCCCATCTCCTTGTCCCAGATGGGCTTCACAGCTCTTACAGGTGGAGCTCTAACAGGTGGTTTGCTGGGGGAAATCTCCAGTTCATGCCTGCAAACAAGAAAAAGACACCACTCTGAAGGAAGGGCTCTACAGGGCAGCTTTGCAGCTTAGGTTAGTTACGGCAACACAGACACATGCCAGAGCTACCATGAAGCTCAGCCTTTCCCAGAACAGAATATGCAGAATATGCCAGATCCTGCGGGACTTTCTTAGGATATGGAGTGACCCAGTGGAGATCTTCCATGCCTGGAGCTGCGTAAGCTTCTACCTCAGGCTGGTCCAGCCTTTCCCTCACCTTCCTGTGAGAAGGCTGCATCCAAGCTTTCCCAGTCCCAGTGGTTCCCCAGGCCACCACTGGAGACCGCCTCCCAGCTCCCGTCCATGCTCCTACCACGTCCAGGCAGAACAGACTAGTCTCCTTTCCCCCAGCTTCCCACCAACCTTTGAAATTCCACTCTTGCCCTACACATCCCTTGCAGTCCCTCCCACGCTCAAGTCAGTGCATCCGCAAAGAACAGCCTTCAGCACCCAGGCCATTAATGGAACACACCTCCTAGCAGGACGGGAACCAGGACAGAGCTCTGCAGACTCCCCACGCAGAGCCCAAACTAAGCCAGAGCAAATCTGGACATCACTGGGAACCAGCCATTGGAAAGAGTTACTCCCAAATCACTTCCTGAGTGCCTACATGAGCCCTGGTAATGCAATGCTACCAAGCACATGGTGAGAAGATGCTTGCTTGGTCAGCTAGTGGCTAAAGAAGCAAACATACTCACGTTGGAAAGACTATGACAGAGCCAGAACGGGTCTGGGAAGCAGGTGATTCAGTGCCTGAGAGGACTGAGTCCCTCATCTGTGGCATCTGCAAAAGTGAGGGACACATGTGAGATGCTGCCAAGAAAATGACCTTGTTGCTCAGAAGGGCAGCAGATGTTGCCACTGTTCAGACAAGCTGCTGCCTCTCAGAAACTCTGAAACACACTTCACTCTTCCTCATAGCAGCCCCTCAATTCTACACAACAGCAGCTGCAGGGGAATACAGGGGAACGGGTAATAGCACTGCCAGGCTTTGGGCAAGGGAAAAAATCAAGAGCCTCAGTCAAGACACCAGTTCTTGCCTAGTGCAGAAGTCAATGGAGGCTGGCACAGGCAAAGGCATGCCATTAAAACCTAGGAAATCTGCCATGCAGTCCAGCTAGAGAGAGGCAGGACAGCGGGCCACAGCAGGTCTGTTTTTCCCCTGAAGCAAAGGGTATTTCTCACACTCTCCTCTGGCCCCTGCCTTGAGCCTGCCTCTCAGCACTGATTTGCCCTTAAGGCAGTCTTAGCAAGCCTAAAAATCCTTTTTTTGTGTGTGTGCTGATCAGTCATCTAAATGAACAGAAATTCTCCATCTTCTATCCCAGAAAGGTCCAGCAGTGATCTTTCCACCAGAAACAGGGCCCAAGTGGGTCTTCTGGTGTGATTGTGGAGAATGCAGCAGCAACAGATGTATTGCAAAACCAGGGCACAACCGGTGTCTTTGAAAGCAAGTTCCAAACAAAAGCACTAAGTGCTGAAAGGAACATATCAGAAGGGGTCTGGTACAGCCACTGTCCATATGATGATTCTTTTCCATACTTCAGGCTGGCACAGAAAGAATCTCCATCAGGAGCACCTACCACTCTTGCACCCTGTTGGCCTTCCTTCACTGACCATGCAGCTGATGATCTGGCTTCAGGTGATTGCTTCCTCTCATCTTGTGCTGATGTCTGCACGGAGCACCCTGAGACAGCTGGGAGCACACTGCAAATACACACCGCAGGGAGCTGGTGTGAGTACAGGGGGAGCTAGTCTCCACCTCATGCTCACAAGCTGCGTACCTGCTTCTGCAGCAGAAAGCAGTTCTGGAGCAGAAGCACATGGGCTCAATGCACTGTGGTCACATCAATGCAGACAGTGAGCACCCTCCACCAAAACACCCAGGGGTGCACAACATGCCCAAAGGAATGCTCAGGGTGCCCACTTCGCAGCTCTCTATCCATACAGCAAGGAGAGCAGCAGGCTTTCCATCCAGCAAGGGATTACTAATCATTATGGCACAGGATCCAAGGCGTTCAGAGGAACTATGGACAGTCACCTCCATCCCTTGCTCCAAGCCACTTACCTACTACAAGACTCTCTCCCCTCCAGTTCCTCCTCTTCTTCGCCCTCCACACTGGTACTTTTAAGTATGGGTGGAAGGTGCCTTTTCCACAAATGGAGGCGTTCACCACAAAGCTTTTCTGTAAGCAGGAGTTAAGAAGGTACTTCAGAACAGCACTGCAGTAACACATTTTTTCTGCTCCACCCATGTGACAGAACTGTGAGGCCTCAGCTGAGTTCCCTTAAAGACACATTTCCTAGACAGTCTAAGGGCCCTCCTCACACTGGCTCCTGCCCCACTCTTTGTTTTTACCCTGCAACATCATTTCTTGCAGCAGTGCTTTTCTACTGCTCTATCATGTCCATGCTATGAAAAGGGGGCTTGCGGGGATGTGTTCGTGACCTAACAGAGTCTCTCAGGGGCAAGAACCTAACACAAGGGGAATAGATCCAGGGATCCTTCTACAGATCTCATAGGCTTGCGCTACCTCTGTCGACACTGGCAACACAGAGGCAGCCATTTGGGAATGTGCGTGAGAAACTCAGAAGGAAAGGGTACAACTGCCTGCCATGAAAATCCAGTGAAGTCTTGGCACACATTTCCACACTTTTGACCACCTTCTCTAGATTACTTTGATTCCATGGAAACCCAAGAGGTCGTAAGATAGGTCACTCTTTCTGCTAGCATTCTCCTCCAGGCAGAATGGATGGTTCACAGGCATTGTCCTCAGGTTTTACTCCCTTCCTCCCCAACCCCTCAAATGGAAGAGCAGTTTGCAGAGGGCAGGGGGTTTGGTGGGGAAGCTTAACTCCGAAGGATCAACTGCAGCTGGGAGTGCTGGGCTACCCCCGATGCCTTGCTCCCTCAGGAGTCACTTGAGATTTTCCACCGGGGTAAGCAGCATCTCATCACTGCCTCATGCTCTCTGAGACTTTCCACTGCAGCTCTCACTACAACACCCTACACCAAGGAGGACAGCAGCTGCTCCATTACTTTTCTCAACACTGGACCCATCTTCTCCCATCTCCTTGTCCCAGATGGGCTTCACAGCTCTTACAGGTGGAGCTCTAACAGGTGGTTTGCTGGGGGAAATCTCCAGTTCATGCCTGCAAACAAGAAAAAGACACCACTCTGAAGGAAGGGCTCTACAGGGCAGCTTTGCAGCTTAGGTTAGTTACGGCAACACAGACACATGCCAGAGCTACCATGAAGCTCAGCCTTTCCCAGAACAGAATATGCAGAATATGCCAGATCCTGCGGGACTTTCTTAGGATATGGAGTGACCCAGTGGAGATCTTCCATGCCTGGAGCTGCGTAAGCTTCTACCTCAGGCTGGTCCAGCCTTTCCCTCACCTTCCTGTGAGAAGGCTGCATCCAAGCTTTCCCAGTCCCAGTGGTTCCCCAGGCCACCACTGGAGACCGCCTCCCAGCTCCCGTCCATGCTCCTACCACGTCCAGGCAGAACAGACTAGTCTCCTTTCCCCCAGCTTCCCACCAACCTTTGAAATTCCACTCTTGCCCTACACATCCCTTGCAGTCCCTCCCACGCTCAAGTCAGTGCATCCGCAAAGAACAGCCTTCAGCACCCAGGCCATTAATGGAACACACCTCCTAGCAGGACGGGAACCAGGACAGAGCTCTGCAGACTCCCCACGCAGAGCCCAAACTAAGCCAGAGCAAATCTGGACATCACTGGGAACCAGCCATTGGAAAGAGTTACTCCCAAATCACTTCCTGAGTGCCTACATGAGCCCTGGTAATGCAATGCTACCAAGCACATGGTGAGAAGATGCTTGCTTGGTCAGCTAGTGGCTAAAGAAGCAAACATACTCACGTTGGAAAGACTATGACAGAGCCAGAACGGGTCTGGGAAGCAGGTGATTCAGTGCCTGAGAGGACTGAGTCCCTCATCTGTGGCATCTGCAAAAGTGAGGGACACATGTGAGATGCTGCCAAGAAAATGACCTTGTTGCTCAGAAGGGCAGCAGATGTTGCCACTGTTCAGACAAGCTGCTGCCTCTCAGAAACTCTGAAACACACTTCACTCTTCCTCATAGCAGCCCCTCAATTCTACACAACAGCAGCTGCAGGGGAATACAGGGGAACGGGTAATAGCACTGCCAGGCTTTGGGCAAGGGAAAAAATCAAGAGCCTCAGTCAAGACACCAGTTCTTGCCTAGTGCAGAAGTCAATGGAGGCTGGCACAGGCAAAGGCATTCCATTAAAACCTAGGAAATCTGCCATGCAGTCCAGCTAGAGAGAGGCAGGACAGCGGGCCACAGCAGGTCTGTTTTTCCCCTGAAGCAAAGGGTATTTCTCACACTCTCCTCTGGCCCCTGCCTTGAGCCTGCCTCTCAGCACTGATTTGCCCTTAAGGCAGTCTTAGCAAGCCTAAAAATCCTTTTTTTGTGTGTGTGCTGATCAGTCATCTAAATGAACAGAAATTCTCCATCTTCTATCCCAGAAAGGTCCAGCAGTGATCTTTCCACCAGAAACAGGGCCCAAGTGGGTCTTCTGGTGTGATTGTGGAGAATGCAGCAGCAACAGATGTATTGCAAAACCAGGGCACAACCGGTGTCTTTGAAAGCAAGTTCCAAACAAAAGCACTAAGTGCTGAAAGGAACATATCAGAAGGGGTCTGGTACAGCCACTGTCCATATGATGATTCTTTTCCATACTTCAGGCTGGCACAGAAAGAATCTCCATCAGGAGCACCTACCACTCTTGCACCCTGTTGGCCTTCCTTCACTGACCATGCAGCTGATGATCTGGCTTCAGGTGATTGCTTCCTCTCATCTTGTGCTGATGTCTGCACGGAGCACCCTGAGACAGCTGGGAGCACACTGCAAATACACACCGCAGGGAGCTGGTGTGAGTACAGGGGGAGCTAGTCTCCACCTCATGCTCACAAGCTGCGTACCTGCTTCTGCAGCAGAAAGCAGTTCTGGAGCAGAAGCACATGGGCTCAATGCACTGTGGTCACATCAATGCAGACAGTGAGCACCCTCCACCAAAACACCCAGGGGTGCACAACATGCCCAAAGGAATGCTCAGGGTGCCCACTTCGCAGCTCTCTATCCATACAGCAAGGAGAGCAGCAGGCTTTCCATCCAGCAAGGGATTACTAATCATTATGGCACAGGATCCAAGGCGTTCAGAGGAACTATGGACAGTCACCTCCATCCCTTGCTCCAAGCCACTTACCTACTACAAGACTCTCTCCCCTCCAGTTCCTCCTCTTCTTCGCCCTCCACACTGGTACTTTTAAGTATGGGTGGAAGGTGCCTTTTCCACAAATGGAGGCGTTCACCACAAAGCTTTTCTGTAAGCAGGAGTTAAGAAGGTACTTCAGAACAGCACTGCAGTAACACATTTTTTCTGCTCCACCCATGTGACAGAACTGTGAGGCCTCAGCTGAGTTCCCTTAAAGACACATTTCCTAGACAGTCTAAGGGCCCTCCTCACACTGGCTCCTGCCCCACTCTTTGTTTTTACCCTGCAACATCATTTCTTGCAGCAGTGCTTTTCTACTGCTCTATCATGTCCATGCTATGAAAAGGGGGCTTGCGGGGATGTGTTCGTGACCTAACAGAGTCTCTCAGGGGCAAGAACCTAACACAAGGGGAATAGATCCAGGGATCCTTCTACAGATCTCATAGGCTTGCGCTACCTCTGTCGACACTGGCAACACAGAGGCAGCCATTTGGGAATGTGCGTGAGAAACTCAGAAGGAAAGGGTACAACTGCCTGCCATGAAAATCCAGTGAAGTCTTGGCACACATTTCCACACTTTTGACCACCTTCTCTAGATTACTTTGATTCCATGGAAACCCAAGAGGTCGTAAGATAGGTCACTCTTTCTGCTAGCATTCTCCTCCAGGCAGAATGGATGGTTCACAGGCATTGTCCTCAGGTTTTACTCCCTTCCTCCCCAACCCCTCAAATGGAAGAGCAGTTTGCAGAGGGCAGGGGGTTTGGTGGGGAAGCTTAACTCCGAAGGATCAACTGCAGCTGGGAGTGCTGGGCTACCCCCGATGCCTTGCTCCCTCAGGAGTCACTTGAGATTTTCCACCGGGGTAAGCAGCATCTCATCACTGCCTCATGCTCTCTGAGACTTTCCACTGCAGCTCTCACTACAACACCCTACACCAAGGAGGACAGCAGCTGCTCCATTACTTTTCTCAACACTGGACCCATCTTCTCCCATCTCCTTGTCCCAGATGGGCTTCACAGCTCTTACAGGTGGAGCTCTAACAGGCGGTTTGCTGGGGGAAATCTCCAGTTCATGCCTGCAAACAAGAAAAAGACACCACTCTGAAGGAAGGGCTCTACAGGGCAGCTTTGCAGCTTAGGTTAGTTACGGCAACACAGACACATGCCAGAGCTACTATGAAGCTCAGCCTTTCCCAGAACAGAATATGCAGAATATGCCAGATCCTGCAGGACTTTCTTAGGATATGGAGTGACCCAGTGGAGATCTTCCATGCCTGGAGCTGCGTAAGCTTCTACCTCAGGCTGGTCCAGCCTTTCCCTCACCTTCCTGTGAGAAGGCTGCATCCAAGCTTTCCCAGTCCCAGTGGTTCCCCAGGCCACCACTGGAGACCGCCTCCCAGCTCCCGTCCATGCTCCTACCACGTCCAGGCAGAACAGACTAGTCTCCTTTCCCCCAGCTTCCCACCAACCTTTGAAATTCCACTCTTGCCCTACACATCCCTTGCAGTCCCTCCCACGCTCAAGTCAGTGCATCCGCAAAGAACAGCCTTCAGCACCCAGGCCATTAATGGAACACACCTCCTAGCAGGACGGGAACCAGGACAGAGCTCTGCAGACTCCCCACGCAGAGCCCAAACTAAGCCAGAGCAAATCTGGACATCACTGGGAACCAGCCATTGGAAAGAGTTACTCCCAAATCACTTCCTGAGTGCCTACATGAGCCCTGGTAATGCAATGCTACCAAGCACATGGTGAGAAGATGCTTGCTTGGTCAGCTAGTGGCTAAAGAAGCAAACATACTCACGTTGGAAAGACTATGACAGAGCCAGAACGGGTCTGGGAAGCAGGTGATTCAGTGCCTGAGAGGACTGAGTCCCTCATCTGTGGCATCTGCAAAAGTGAGGGACACATGTGAGATGCTGCCAAGAAAATGACCTTGTTGCTCAGAAGGGCAGCAGATGTTGCCACTGTTCAGACAAGCTGCTGCCTCTCAGAAACTCTGAAACACACTTCACTCTTCCTCATAGCAGCCCCTCAATTCTACACAACAGCAGCTGCAGGGGAATACAGGGGAACGGGTAATAGCACTGCCAGGCTTTGGGCAAGGGAAAAAATCAAGAGCCTCAGTCAAGACACCAGTTCTTGCCTAGTGCAGAAGTCAATGGAGGCTGGCACAGGCAAAGGCATTCCATTAAAACCTAGGAAATCTGCCATGCAGTCCAGCTAGAGAGAGGCAGGACAGCGGGCCACAGCAGGTCTGTTTTTCCCCTGAAGCAAAGGGTATTTCTCACACTCTCCTCTGGCCCCTGCCTTGAGCCTGCCTCTCAGCACTGATTTGCCCTTAAGGCAGTCTTAGCAAGCCTAAAAATCCTTTTTTTGTGTGTGTGCTGATCAGTCATCTAAATGAACAGAAATTCTCCATCTTCTATCCCAGAAAGGTCCAGCAGTGATCTTTCCACCAGAAACAGGGCCCAAGTGGGTCTTCTGGTGTGATTGTGGAGAATGCAGCAGCAACAGATGTATTGCAAAACCAGGGCACAACCGGTGTCTTTGAAAGCAAGTTCCAAACAAAAGCACTAAGTGCTGAAAGGAACATATCAGAAGGGGTCTGGTACAGCCACTGTCCATATGATGATTCTTTTCCATACTTCAGGCTGGCACAGAAAGAATCTCCATCAGGAGCACCTACCACTCTTGCACCCTGTTGGCCTTCCTTCACTGACCATGCAGCTGATGATCTGGCTTCAGGTGATTGCTTCCTCTCATCTTGTGCTGATGTCTGCACGGAGCACCCTGAGACAGCTGGGAGCACACTGCAAATACACACCGCAGGGAGTTGGTGTGAGTACAGGGGGAGCTAGTCTCCACCTCATGCTCACAAGCTGCGTACCTGCTTCTGCAGCAGAAAGCAGTTCTGGAGCAGAAGCACATGGGCTCAATGCACTGTGGTCACATCAATGCAGACAGTGAGCACCCTCCACCAAAACACCCAGGGGTGCACAACATGCCCAAAGGAATGCTCAGGGTGCCCACTTCGCAGCTCTCTATCCATACAGCAAGGAGAGCAGCAGGCTTTCCATCCAGCAAGGGATTACTAATCATTTTGGCACAGGATCCAGGGCGTTCAGAGGAACTATGGACAGTCACCTCCATCCCTTGCTCCAAGCCACTTACCTACTACAAGACTCTCTCCCCTCCAGTTCCTCCTCTTCTTCTTCATCCATACTGGGAGCCTCTAGTTGTCGAGGTGAGTGCCGCTCCCATAAGAGGCGGCATCTGGTAGGATTTTTTTCTGTTAAACAGGAAACAAGATAGCACTTCAGAACAGGATTGCAGTGACCCTTTGAACAGGAATGACATGCAGGTCTGCTCCACCCATGTGACAGAACTGTGAGGCCTCAGCTGAGTTCCCTTAAAGACACATTTCCTAGACAGTCTAAGGGCCCTCCTCACACTGGCTCCTGCCCCACTCTTTGTTTTTACCCTGCAACATCATTTCTTGCAGCAGTGCTTTTCTACTGCTCTATCATGTCCATGCTATGAAAAGGGGGCTTGCGGGGATGTGTTCGTGACCTAACAGAGTCTCTCAGGGGCAAGAACCTAACACAAGGGGAATAGATCCAGGGATCCTTCTACAGATCTCATAGGCTTGCGCTACCTCTGTCGACACTGGCAACACAGAGGCAGCCATTTGGGAATGTGCGTGAGAAACTCAGAAGGAAAGGGTACAACTGCCTGCCATGAAAATCCAGTGAAGTCTTGGCACACATTTCCACACTTTTGACCACCTTCTCTAGATTACTTTGATTCCATGGAAACCCAAGAGGTCGTAAGATAGGTCACTCTTTCTGCTAGCATTCTCCTCCAGGCAGAATGGATGGTTCACAGGCATTGTCCTCAGGTTTTACTCCCTTCCTCCCCAACCCCTCAAATGGAAGAGCAGTTTGCAGAGGGCAGGGGGTTTGGTGGGGAAGCTTAACTCCGAAGGATCAACTGCAGCTGGGAGTGCTGGGCTACCCCCGATGCCTTGCTCCCTCAGGAGTCACTTGAGATTTTCCACCGGGGTAAGCAGCATCTCATCACTGCCTCATGCTCTCTGAGACTTTCCACTGCAGCTCTCACTACAACACTCTACACCAAGGAGGACAGCAGCTGCTCCATTACTTTTCTCAACACTGGACCCATCTTCTCCCATCTCCTTGTCCCAGATGGGCTTCACAGCTCTTACAGGTGGAGCTCTAACAGGTGGTTTGCTGGGGGAAATCTCCAGTTCATGCCTGCAAACAAGAAAAAGACACCACTCTGAAGGAAGGGCTCTACAGGGCAGCTTTGCAGCTTAGGTTAGTTACGGCAACACAGACACATGCCAGAGCTACTATGAAGCTCAGCCTTTCCCAGAACAGAATATGCAGAATATGCCAGATCCTGCAGGACTTTCTTAGGATATGGAGTGACCCAGTGGAGATCTTCCATGCCTGGAGCTGCGTAAGCTTCTACCTCAGGCTGGTCCAGCCTTTCCCTCACCTTCCTGTGAGAAGGCTGCATCCAAGCTTTCCCAGTCCCAGTGGTTCCCCAGGCCACCACTGGAGACCGCCTCCCAGCTCCCGTCCATGCTCCTACCACGTCCAGGCAGAACAGACTAGTCTCCTTTCCCCCAGCTTCCCACCAACCTTTGAAATTCCACTCTTGCCCTACACATCCCTTGCAGTCCCTCCCACGCTCAAGTCAGTGCATCCGCAAAGAACAGCCTTCAGCACCCAGGCCATTAATGGAACACACCTCCTAGCAGGACGGGAACCAGGACAGAGCTCTGCAGACTCCCCACGCAGAGCCCAAACTAAGCCAGAGCAAATCTGGACATCACTGGGAACCAGCCATTGGAAAGAGTTACTCCCAAATCACTTCCTGAGTGCCTACATGAGCCCTGGTAATGCAATGCTACCAAGCACATGGTGAGAAGATGCTTGCTTGGTCAGCTAGTGGCTAAAGAAGCAAACATACTCACGTTGGAAAGACTATGACAGAGCCAGAACGGGTCTGGGAAGCAGGTGATTCAGTGCCTGAGAGGACTGAGTCCCTCATCTGTGGCATCTGCAAAAGTGAGGGACACATGTGAGATGCTGCCAAGAAAATGACCTTGTTGCTCAGAAGGGCAGCAGATGTTGCCACTGTTCAGACAAGCTGCTGCCTCTCAGAAACTCTGAAACACACTTCACTCTTCCTCATAGCAGCCCCTCAATTCTACACAACAGCAGCTGCAGGGGAATACAGGGGAACGGGTAATAGCACTGCCAGGCTTTGGGCAAGGGAAAAAATCAAGAGCCTCAGTCAAGACACCAGTTCTTGCCTAGTGCAGAAGTCAATGGAGGCTGGCACAGGCAAAGGCATTCCATTAAAACCTAGGAAATCTGCCATGCAGTCCAGCTAGAGAGAGGCAGGACAGCGGGCCACAGCAGGTCTGTTTTTCCCCTGAAGCAAAGGGGAAAAGCAAAGGGTATTTCTCACACTCTCCTCTGGCCCTTGCCTTAAGCCTGCCTCAAGCCTGCCTCTCAGCACCGATTTGCCCTTAAGGCAATCCTAGCAAGCCTAAAATTCCTTTTTTTGTGTGCTGATCAGTCATTTAAATCATCATGGAACTGAACAGAAATTCTCCATCTTCTATCCCAGAAAGGCCCAGCAGTTCTTGCCTAATGCAGAAGTTAGTGGAGGCAAGCACTGGCCTTTCACTTGTCTGCATTTATGGCTTCTGCATTTTGTCTGTTGGCTTGTGCTGCCTGCTCCTGGGCTAAGAACAGTGTGTTCAGATGTGCATTTAAGCCTAATGTCTCTCTTGAGATTCAAAGGCCTGCTTCTGCGGCATGCAGAAATTGATACACCCAGGCCATCCCTTTCCCCTGCAAAGCACGTTACCAGTATGAGTGCCATACTTCTGATTCGTGTTCAAGGAGCAGCTGAAGGTCATGGACTGACAGCCACTGCAAAAATGGCTGGATAAAAAGCCCCCTCCTAGAGAACGGACTGAAAGGACAGCATTGACTAGGACAGCAGGAGAAGACAGAGCTGAGAACCAGGGCTGGGCTACAGCCTGCTTGCATCTCTGGCTTAGCCCTTGAGGAGCTCAGCTCAGACTGCTTTCATACTTGCGCTTTCCATCTGCGCCTGAAAGCCCAAGCTAAATGACAGGGCTGCTCTAAAGACATGGGAAAGAGCACTGGCCTGGAACAACTGTCTCTGTGACATCATGTAGCCACTAGCAGCAGTGTGCATCCACTAGGACACAGAAGTCTCTCTTCCAGCTGCTGGGGTTTTAGAGAAATGCAGAAGAGCTAGTCAGCACAATTAGACCAGCAAAAGGACAGGGAATTACAGCAACCTGCTCCTTTCAACAGCACCAAGCTCCAAGAGGCAGAGCAGATGGAAGACACTGACACAGAACCAGAAACACTACAGAGCAAAAGGACAGGGGTGATCAAAGATACCATGATCAGCTGCCATACAGGAGAGATGAAACTCACTCAGATCCTCTAGCTTCACAGAGAGAGAAGACTAGAAATTTGACAGAGAGGTCTTGACACCCCTGCTGGCCCAGAGAAGTGTAGGAGGGATCAGTCACTCATCCTCACCACATCAGAAGGCAGGGATGTCCCATGAGGGGATTAGGCAGGAGCTTCCAAACGGGCACATAGAAATACTGTTCTACAGCTTCAGGTGCAACTGCTGAACTCACTGCCTCATGATCCCAAACACAGCCAAAGTAGGCATGGAGTCAAATGTGATCCTAAGACAAAGGGGTGCTAAACTCTGGCTTTCCGGAAGGAGAGAAGTCTAATGGGAAAAACAAAACATACAAGACCTGCCCTTTGCTTGGATTTTTCTTGAGCATTTGGCATTAGACTGGATAGATCTTTGGTTAGACCCAGGACTGCTATTCCCAAACTTTTCTACTTTGGCAACTCTCCAAACACTTGAGAAGAACGGTGCAGGGAGCTGGCATTACTCCAGACCAGGACTGTCCACGGGCCCAGATATGTTGCAGCAGGCCAAGAGAAAGCCATTCACTTCAACTTTGCTAGGGTTTCAAAAGAGCAAGAAGTAGCACTGCAGAGAAACTTACCCCAAGAAGAGCTTCTAGCAGTTGCTCTGTCCCATTCAGCCTCTGCAGAAAGTCTCTGCAAAATCTCATTTTCACAACATTGCCCTCAATGACAAGCATGCCAATGCCTGTCAGAACAAGGGCAACATTCTTCCCACTCCCCAGACACCAAGAGAGAAGGTACATGGTCTCTTCTACACAAGCCTCCACTATCTTCCAAGAAAAGATGTCCAAGGCTATGCGAGCATACTTCAGTGGCTCAGCTTGCTTATGACCTACGAAGCAACACAAGAACAATACAATCACCAACAGAGCACTTCATCAGGCTAAAATAGAGTGTAAGCAGCTTCAAGGTCTTCCAGTAGGACAGTGCTACAGAGCTATCTTCTTTAACCCTCTGTAAAAGCCCATAAAGGAGGCTGATGTCATCCCTCCCTTGGCAGAAATTCAAACCACTCTGCAACCTCATGGGCCAATGCTTCCTTCCCTGCAGAAACAGAAATGAAGGGTCCTAGCCATCCCATACGACCATGAGGCAGGATGGCAGCATAAGCAGAGGAGAAAGGGGGCCAGTTCCCAGGAAAAGGGACTGTTCACAGTAATTGTGCCCACACTTAGAGCGTGTCAGGTTTGAAGAGACTTAGTTATGCCACGTCACAATGGCTGCAATGAAGAAGGAAACACAGGGACTGCATAACAGCCCTTCATCTTTAATTCATTAATTAATGGTAATCTTAACCATATCCTTCTGGGCACCTGTAGACCCTCAGAATTGCTCAGCACACATCCTCATGTTTGGTGCCCCAGGCCTGTCCCAGAGGGATGCCAGACTGTTTTTCACCATACAGAGAAGATGGAGTCTTTTGAAAGGAAAAGCCCACTCAAAACTCAGCTCAGAGCTCCTGCTGCCCCACAGCCATCACCAGCCTCACACTATAGCTGCACTGCTCCCAGCACCAACCAGCAATCACAGTACAACTGGCCTCAGATGGGTTTTCCTACACACTCATCTTCCCATCTCTGTGTTAAGGCTCTCTACAGATGGCTTGAGCTCACTTTGAAGCAGAAGCAGCTCAGAAGAACTAGCAGCAGTGCTGCAGTTTGCCCTTACAAGGTCTGCTGTAGCAGAAACAGGGAACAAGAGTTTTAACTACATCAGATTAGAAGCAGGAGTCCCAAAACACATGATATGGAACCAGCTATTAAAGTAATCTGAGGCAGAGAGAGGCTCATTTAATTCTGCACTTTGATGTCATGTTAATAAAAATGCCCTCAAGCCGTTCTCAGGACCCAGCAAAGGAATTCTGGTTCTCTAACAGCCACTGCTAAACAGAAATTATCCACACCCCAGATATCAGATGTCACAAAGGGAAGCAAAAGTTTCAGTCTGCCTTCTTACTAGGAACATAGGCCTTATCATGGGTGAGACCATGAAGCTCCACAAGATTCTTTGAAAGGCAAAACGTGGGTCTGCAAACAGTCAGAAGGCCATTCTTGACATCAATGACTTGTTCTCTAACAGCACTGAAGGACCCAAGTCGAATAATTCTCACATCCTGCAAACAAAAGAGAATTCTAAGCATGTGAGATGGCAAACAGACAGAGGGTTTGTTGGAGCATGGCCACGGTGCTATGTGCCCTGCCTGCTCCTGGTGTGCAAAAAGGCAAGATGGAGCCCTCTGAAAAGTTTGGGAGAAGCCCTGGAGAGGTCCTTTGGGAGAATATTCCAGATGGTTTCCTTCCCCTCCTCCTCTCAAAATCACACCAAAATCATCCCTCTCATCCAGAAGATCCAAGAAGGGAGATAACTCCAGAAAAATATGCCAGGCTCTCTCTTTGATCTTGCACTCTGCCAAGGGGCTCTAGAAAAGTTTCAGAAAGCCCGCAACCCTTCCTGCACCTGAAACTGAACTGCACATTTCTCATCTCACATTAGGGAGAAGTTAGTCCAGGGCACATCTGTCACTGGTTGCATCCTTCATCAGGGGGTTTCCTTTTGGGTTCAAAGGAGGGGCAGA
Organism: Rhea pennata; assembly: GCF_028389875.1. Taxonomy (NCBI): domain Eukaryota; kingdom Metazoa; phylum Chordata; class Aves; order Rheiformes; family Rheidae; genus Rhea; species Rhea pennata. The sequence goes on from NC_084672.1 coordinate 25,274,424, forward strand.
ACAATTGCACCCAATGGCACAGAGGTATCAGGACTGCTGAAACCATAAGGGCTGGAGGGAAGGAACAGGATGGCAGACCCACCTTGTTCATTACCAGCTGCTCAAGAACGTAGTCTGACACACCTCTCCAGATATGCACAGCCACTGGAAAGCAATGGAAAGACACAACAGGCCTTGGCTTGGCCAGCTCACAACTGTTCAGCACATGCCTAACCAAAGAGATGACAAGAGCAGGTGTAATCAAATAAACAGCACCCCCACCCCAAAAATACCCCATCCCTGACAGGAGCTCAGCAGCTGAGGAGGGGACTACCTTCAGGATCGAACCTGTCATCCCTGTGAGGAACAGTTGGGAGAGCTGGGCCTGTTTAACCTGGGGAAGAGAAGACTGGGGGAGGGGGTGGATCTTATCAATGTTTACAGGCACCTGAAGGGAGGGTGTCAAGGGGACAGGGACAAACTCTTTTCAGTAGTCCCATGCAAAAGGACAAGAGGCAATGGGCAAAAATTGAACCACAGGAAGTTCCGCCTGAATGTGAGGGGACATTTCTTCACTGTGAGAGTGACAGAGCCCTGGACCAGGTTGCCCAGAGAGCTTGTGGAGTCTCCTTCTCTGGAGATATTCAAATCCCGCCTGTATGCAACTCTGTCTAACGTGCTCTAGGTGACCCTGCTGAGCAGGGTGGTTGGACTAGATGATCTCCAGAGGTCATTTCTAATCTTACTGATTCTATGATCTGACTCCAGCAGCAGTCTGGAGCTGAAACAGGCAGCAAAATATGGAGATCCTGCCACCTGACATCCACAATGTGTCTTCCAGCACAAAGCCTGCTCTGCTAGTCTGGAGGCACAAGGCAGTCCAGTGAGAAGGACTAGGGGCACTGGTCAGGCTCCCAGACAGCAAGCTGCACTGAGCTGAGGAAAACTCTAAGGATTAATTTCCAGCACATTTCCTACAGGCTTCCCACAGCCCAGCAGGAGCTGCAGGATCCCTCAGCCTTCTTCACAGAAGGTCTCCTTTCCTTCCAGATGCAGATCTCAAAGCGCCTCCCCCTTCCTAGGGATATTGGCAATGGATTTGCACCCCACAGAAGACAGTGTTGTGCCTATGGGAGGCAGGGGCTCAGGGTATCCCCAGAGGTTTCCTTTGTGGGACCAGTTTCCCCCATACTAGATTCCACAGGTACATGCTCTGCACTGTCACTGGAGTAGCTCCAGCTCCTTCCCCCAGCCAGGAGCAGCATCAGGGCCATGACCCAACAGCCCTGCGCCATGAGGGATCAGCCCTTGGGATTCTTGCTGCACCCACAAGCCCATCCAGCCATCTCCACAGCCCCATGGTTTCCACAGCCATACGCTCTTTTCTCAGTTCATACTTTCAACAGTCACAATGGTGAAAGAGGTCCTGAAGGCCTTACCCCAGGGGGGGATTACCGGCAACCCCTGCGCACATGGTGTCCCATGGCCAGTGTCCCAGAACTTCATCTTTGTCCTCCTTGCCCTGGGTCAACCCTGCCGCAAGAAGGTGATGAGAAAACACATCCTTCTTCTCCTCCACATGTCACTGCAGCCCTATACTCCTCCGGGTTCCCCTCACCAGCTCCCGCTCAGACTCAACGGCTCCTCACAGCATAGTGCCAAGAGGAACTCCAGTGCCTGGGTTCCCCTGGCCTCACCAGATTGTGTGGGGAGATGCTGATGCTGTGCGGGAGAGGGCAGCTGTCACTGTGACATAGGATATCCCCTGTGACCACAGCCAGTGTCACAGAGGGGGCACGGTTTCCTTAGCCCACAGGGCCTCTGGCCAAGGTTGGCCCTGAAATGAGCAGGGGCTACACAGGGTGGTCAGGCAGCTGCCCCTCCCTAACACTGGCCATGCCACATGGATAACACCCCCAGAGGTCCCAGCTGGGCTAGGCCTAGGCTAGGCCAGGCTGGGCTAGCACTGTGGCTGTGCTCACCCAGCCATGGATCCACACAGGAGACCTGGCTGCAAGGAAGGGCAGCGGGCACTCCACCGAACTCACTTCACAGCGACACAGCCAAGGTGGCTGCTAGAGCTGGACAAGGAAGTGATGACAACTGATCACACAAAAAATGTTCAGCAACGCCTTGGCAGTGACCAAACCCTTCTTCTGGGCACCACATCAATAAACATCTAGGTATCACAGATTGCTCTGACTGGACTGCTCTTCCACCTGCACCACTTATTGGCCTTGTCAAACCAGGCCCACACAGAATTAAACCAGCAGAACTGAAGGAGCACAGGGACCCTGAAGCCACAGGCATGGCTGACCCTCCCTTAAGGAGGGAATAGCAGCCGGGACTTGGTGACTGGTGTTCTAGTTAGATTCCCAGGGGTCAAACATCCAATTTGGCAAGCCAGCACAAACTCTCTCACACACACACACAAACACTCCTCAAAAGCAAGCAGTTTATTGGCAGATACTTACAAACAGACCGACCCGATGGTAATCTCGAGAAGGACCACTCCAATGCTTGTCCCAATCATCTGCATGATGAGAATCAGCAGGCACAATCTTTTCGGGTGTCCTCGAGGAGGCAATGTGGTCCTCTGCTGTGTAGCAGCCTCTCTCTCCTTCTGAAACATTCCGGAATTTATGGTTATTTGTGGTAGGCGGGAGTCCCGGCACATGGGGCCAGCAAGTGCAGTGAGTTTAGCCCAACTCCGCCCCAGTTGCATAACCCGGCTATGATATTGCACATGTTTGCAGACTTATTTTGGGGGTCACATTGACTTAGGGGGTTGCTATTTCATTACTCTTCAACTTCTGACCTTCATGTTGACTGCTTCTCACAGTTATTCTGTGGCTGGAAGCCACAGAATCTATATGTAACCAACTGCTGTTCTTTCTCACAGATTTCCAAGATCTTGTTAGTTACTTATTTGTATTCCACTTAACACAGCGATATCATTCTAGGCACTAAAAAGTTACAACACTAGACCATTCCCACCAAGTATCACGTAGTACGGATACATGCCACCACATGGTCCATTGTGGAACATGTCTATATTCCACCACATGAACAATGTGCCGTTGTAAAAATGAGTCCATAGTAGAACGCAGCAAAGATAACATACAAGGGATACTACAGGAAATACAAAGGAAAATCACAAATAGTAAGCAGCAAAAAAGCAATAATTTCTGTAGCCAAGGCCATCCCCATGTCCACGTCCCAAAAGGACTCCACTCGTCACTAACTTGCAGTTGCTCTAAGTGTTGTAGTTCTTGAATCTTTGCATGAATGGATTGCGAATGATCACTTAAATTCATATAACACATACCTTTAACGTCTTGACAGCCATGACCATGGACTAGCAATAGAAAATCAATGGCAGCACGATTCTGAAATGAAGCTTATTGTATGGAATCAACATCAGTCAGCAAGCCCGCTAAAGCACTACTGGTAGCATTACTAAATTTACTTAACCAACAGCCAAGTGTATTTAATTTAGCTAATGCTCGAGCACTTGTGACTCCTGGTGCCAGAAAAGATGAAGCAATTCGCTGTCCAGCAGACCAAAATGTGAGATCTGAATTACAATCAGATGTAAACTGGTGTATGTCATGGCGCTCACGGCGTGTGCCGTTTAATGGTCTCTGATGCAACATTGTAATATCAGGATTTAATAAGGTTAACCGACCCAACATACAAGGCCCTTCCTTTATGGCCTTTGGGATTCCAGCCCAAGTTCTGTCTCCACAAAGGAGGAAGAAACCTGTGGACAATTGTAAATGGGAATTAAAGGACATTGTCCACTTGGTAGTGGTGATGTTATACCAAGCAGTGGCATTTTGGTAAATTGCCTTGGTACTGTTCACCCACCAGGCTCTGGACTGATTTTTCCCAGTATAGTTAAACATAGTACAATAAGTAGTGGACAAAGACCCTAACAACTGCAGTGGTAAAGCAGGCGATATGCCGGCTCTTGATAGCCAGCTATCCCAGGAGCTCTTCCACTGTGTACAAAGAGACTGGCCGCTGCCCGGAGAGGCATTACACAGGGCTGTTCATTCTTCTGCCATCAACGGTGCACTGACCAAGCAGGCAGAAAACGGGTTCTGCGGGGTAGCAGTACTTAAGCATAGGTGCTCTTGTCCCATGATATTGGCTAGGATTACCCAGCTATTCTGTTGTGGCTGAGGTACAATCCAGGCATACCTAGGAAAATAAGAGGGGGGAGGGGAAGACAACACACTTCTATCCCTGACATTTCTCTTTGCCTAAGGTGTTCGGCTGGTACTCACTTCCACTGTTGCTCACCCTGAATGACAATGATTACCACGTACGAATCATCAGCTGGAAGTATTTTGGCCGGAAGCGGCATTGGTTGTAAAGTGGGTTGATACCAAACACAAGCTCACTTGGTGTTACGCCGTGGACATAATACACATTAACCCATGGAGCCCGTGGTACTGAGACTGGGCGCAGTGTGCTATTTTTGAGACTTATCAACAGAGGCAATTTCAGATTTGCTTGTTTGAGGTCTTGAATTGCTTCATCACCCCCTGGAATTTGATACTGTTGCTGATTAGCAATTGGAATATGTGCTTCTTCCATAACCTTTCCTACTTGGATGGCATGGATGTGCAACCACCGCGCAGTACCAAATGCCCAGAGGGACCCATCTATTTCTAAGGCTGGCCATGCAAAATGTCCATCCCTATTACATATTCATTTGCCGCATCAATCATGATGCAGTATTTGTGAGGTAGCCAATCACCCATTTTCATTTTTAATAAATCAAATTTTCCCATAATTGGTTGGTTGCCCAGATCCCATACAGGGGTCTGTGTCCCTTTGTGTTTGTCAGGATTGCCGTGTATAATTATGATCTCTGCTCCAGTGTCCACTAATACTCGAATCTGTTGTGAATTTGTTTTTGACCACCAAATAGTGCACAAGACAAAGGGACATGGGTCATGTCGTAGTACACGGCAGTCTGGACCTGAGGCTTAGTCTAATCCCTATTCAGTTTTCAGATTCATGATGGTTAACAAAGCTTGTTGCTGTATGAGATTTGCAGTTTTCTGCTCATGCACCTATTGTGCTAGCTGTCCTGCCTTTTCAGCTAATTCATGAACTTGTCCCTCCAGTACCTTATAGGCAAGCAGGAGGGCTCCCCCCATTCACCCTGCATGCTTTAATTGCTCCTTGTCCTTGGTGTGGGGGGTTTCTACAAATTTTTCCCAATACTTTAACACTTCCATGGGGCTTGTCCCGGTCCCTGGCTCTGGAGAAGCACCTGTACATGTTTCCCACTTATCCCACAGCATAGTCCATGGCTCTTGCGCCCACCCAGGATGCTCAAGGGGTGGGGCTGCCCTTTTGTTCCTACAGCCCAAACCAGCAGGCTTACATCTAACCCTATGCTTGGTATGATACACTTTATAACCACCATGGCGACAAAGATAAGCAGTAGGCGCCTTGCTCCAAAGCAGTATTATGTTCACAACGCACACACAAAAATGTCAAGCCTTGGCAAGATACAAGCTAACACACTGACTGCGTCCCACCAATGCAGTTGGCACAGACTCAGTACAGCTGTGCACTTCACCAATCTCACTGTGCTGCAAACCCCAGGAATCCCATCCTCGTTGCCAATTTATGTTCTAGTTAGATTCGCGGGGGCCAAATGTCCAGTTTGGCAAGCCAGCATCAACACACACACACACACACACACACACACACACAAACACTCTTCAGCAACAAGCAGTTTATTAGCAGATAAACTGCTTGCTGCTGAAGAGTGTGTGTATGTGTGTGAGTTTGTGCTGGCTTGCCAAACTGGACATTTGGCCCCTGAGAATCTAACTAGAACAACTGGTTAGATGCAAATTTGAAAGATTTCCAAAGATGACACCAGAGTCATCTGTAAGAAACAAGAGACACTCAAAGGTGTCCCACAGGTTTCTGCTTTGGACACACTAAAAACTACAGGAGAAAAGTCTAAGTAGGTGCAGAAATACAAGATGGAAAAGTAACTCATACACACTCGTAAATAACTAAAGCAGGACTCAGCAACTAGGTCTTGAAAATACTCTCAGCTGCACACTTGCCCACCAAGAAGTCAAAAGTCAAAGTAAGCCAAAGAAAGTCAAAGTTAGTGAAAGTAATGTCAACTAAGACAAAGAGGAAGTCTGCTGAAAACTTCTACTTCATGAACTGAGAATAAAAGCGCTTTGCATGGCTTTATTTTATTGCCCTTCGAACAGAACAGGTGACACTGCTAGAATGTATTCGTCTTTCTTCAACAACACCATTCTTTTCAATGGTTATGCTCCCAAGCCCAGCCAGTACCATCACTAGTCAACGATCTCCCTTTTGTATCAGATGCATAAAAGGCTCCCAGAACAAAGCTGATATCCTTAACTTGCACTTTTCCTACCACACAGAGAACATGGGCTGCCAATATGCTACTGAAGTTGGCGGAAAAAAAGAAAGGTGGGGGTGGGCTGTGGTGGATTTTAAAGGCAAACGTACTCCTATGACAATACATTCTCAGGCAGCACATGCAGGTATTTCAGAAGGTAAATCTCAAGGCAGCAAAAAATGCCTGTGTCCTCCACCCAGGTCAGCTTTGAGCTAGAGACACATTTAATTCCCCAGCCTTCTGCAGGCAACATCCAGATACGTACAGTCACTGGAAAGCAAAGACAAGACACATCAGGCCTTGGCTTGGCCAACTCACAGCTGTTCAGCACACACCTAACCAAGGAGATGACAAGAGCAGGTGTAATCAAATAAACAGCACCCCCATCCCAAACATACCCCATCCCTGAAAGGGGCTCAGCAGCTGAGGAGGAGACTGCCTATCCAGGGATAGCTACAGACAGGTTGAGCACGGGCTGGGGAAGCTCCGAAGGGAAGGAGTGGCCCTGTCAGGGCAGGGTCTCTGCTGCTGGGGTAGGGGGAAAGGAAAGGAGCTGCCAAACCTGGATAAGAGCCCAAGACTACAAAGCTGATGGAGAGACCAGCAGGTCTGCAAGGAAACTCAGCAAATGGCTTTAAACCCTCTCTGCCCATGCACAGCATCAGCAGCACCTTTCCTCTGGCCCCAGCAGGCTCTGTCCCCGCTGGCCCTGAGTACCTCCCAGCACGCAGATGCCCCTCACCACTGCCCTGCTGCCGCAAGGAGTCTGTGGGGCAGAGCTGAGCACACAGGGCTGAGATGGCGGCGGGGGGCCTGGACAGGGAACACATGCCAGACAGAGAAGCAGCTGCCAACAGGAAAAGCTCCAGACACTGGAGCTGCAGCCAGAGAAGAAGAAGAAATAAAACCAGAAATGCTGTGGTAGAAGGAGCTTGGAAAACACCCTCCCATCCCCTCCAGAGCAGACCTTTTCCTCTAGAGCAGGCCCCTCTACCTGTCCTCTTCCACCCTGCTGAGCCTCTGGCCTGCAGATAGCTGCTCTCTGCTGCCCGCATCCTCAGTCCCAGCCTGGCAGCTCTCAGGGCTGCGGCTAAAGCCTCTGGATGGCCTCAGGCCGGGGGACACTGCCCAGTGGGGAAACAGCCGTCTCCCCCGCCCCCCGTCAAGGCCCCAGCAGGCCCGCCCCACCCCTCACCACCTCCTCTGCGCCAGCGCGCATGCTCCGCCCACCCCTGCCCTGCCCCGGCCCCTGCCCACAGCCTGCCCAGCCCCAGCACGCACTCCCGACCCCGCCCCTCCGGCACGCCCTGCCCCGTGAGGCTGAGCCCCACGAGAGCCAATGGGAGAGCGCAGGGCGGGAGGGGCCGTAGAGCAGGGGTGTCACTTCCGCCAGACGCGGGCGAGGCCTATGTGTCCATGGTGACGCCCCTGGTGCCCACAGCGCAGCTCCGAGGCTGAGAAGCAGCTGCGGCAGCGAGGGGTGTTGACGGCTGCTGTGCGGGGAGCCCAGAGGGACGCTGCCGCCCAGTGGGCGCTCGTGTGCCAGGAGCCTGCGGCGGCTGCTGCAGGCCAGGGCCCAGGGTGTGAGTGAGGGGCAGCTGTGCAGGGCTGCCCTGTGCTGCGGCAGCTGTGCTGCAAGGCAGTGTCCGCAGGGAAGCGATGCTGCTAGGTGCTGCTGCCTCAGGGCCTCGCTGTGCTCTGGTGCCTGAGCGAGTGTGTGGGAGTGACGGGAGGGGAGAGAAACCTCTGCACTACGGTGGGGGCAGCTGCTGCCTGTGAGCATCCTGGGGACACAGAGAGGGTGTCAGCCACTGCTGTGGCCTAGGAGGTGCCGGGAAGCCCAGAGTTGTGAGAACTGCCATTGCTAGTGAAACCCAAGGCAGCAGCTGAGGAGTGAAGGAGTTTTCTTGATAAATCTGTGAATATCTTTTTTTTTCTTCAGCTTTCAGTTATGAACATTAACAAAGTGTCAACTTCTGTAACATTGTGAAAAGAAGGCCGTGTGACCTGAGGTTGTGTATGTAGATACGTAGAGTTCTAGCACTTTTTTTGACAGCTTCCTTTCTTCCTGCAGTTGCTAAGGAGGAAAGCAAAAGGATGGCCATGAACAGGCACTGTCATCGCTAGACCAAGGAGAAGGATGTGAACACACTCTTGCGTGGAGAGCATTTTCAAGGAGTTTACAGGTTAGGGCCCATGTCTTCGGTTTGCTTCTAATTTTAGTCAACACCAGTGTCCTTATTCCTTTCTCCCAAGCTCTTGGTTAATCTAATTTGTAAAGACAGAGCGTAAGCCCTTCATCGTGGTGTGCAGTGTTGTTGGAGACAGAGATGGCTAAGCCCAGACAAATCTTTTCCTTACTTCCACTGTTGTGTCCATCCATGCTTCCTGGCTCTTGATACTTTAGAAAATCCAAGCTTTCCCCATTTATCTCTGAATTCTGATGAGAAAATGGGTCTTCCTATGTGATCAAACTGCTTCTAGCCCCCCAAGTGTTTGCTAAAGAAGGACAGAACAAGAATGTCAAAGCTGGTGAGTGCTCTCCTGCAACTGGAGCAGGCTGTGCTTCTGTTCAAGAGGAGCTGTTGTTGCCATAGCCAGGTGTCTGAACTGTCCTTATCCCTGAAGGTCACGCTGAGAAGATGGAATTGTACTTGGTGTCTGCTGGAAGGCTGATGCTGGCAAGTTGTGGCTATAGACAGCTTGACTGAAACCTGTGTCTTGCAAAAAGCTGAACAGGAGGACACAGAAACGTCTTGCCTTCTTAAGTTTTCCCTTCTGAGCAGACCAATGAGAATGTATTTGCTAGAAATAGACTTGCGTGTATCCTCTGCCCCGTTTTTTTGTGCTTCAGCAGTATGATGGCAACAGCTGTTCCCTGTGTTGAGGGAAAGGTGCAGTTAAGGCTCTCAGTTCTGCTGCAGGAAGCTTTTGTACACCTGCTGCTAGAGGGAGATTGTCTAGTAGTGATAGTACTAGCTAGGTTTGGGAACCTGAGAGTTGAAAAGAAAGGATTTTGCAGAAGAAAGATTGCAGAAGCCTTCCAGTGCTGCCTAGCCTTTTAAAAAGTCACTAGAAGAAAACTTAGAGGGAGCTTTTAGCTTTTGTTCTGGACTTAGAACTCTTTGCAAGACTCCATCTACTCCATTGCAGGACTCTGGCAAAATATTTCACCTGCCTGTTGCCTTCTGCATGGTGAGGAAGTGTGCAGCTGAGACTTACTGGAAAGTTCTTTATGTGGGTGTCTGTGAGTTGCTTTTCTGTCTTTTATTTTCTATCCTTGGTGAACATTCTTTTTTTCCTGTAACTTAAAGAAGGTAGTGATTTATATGTTGGCCTGTGATCTTAAATGACTTAGTAGTCTTGTTTGTTCCCTTCCTGGAAGAAGGAGGCAAGCTGTACATCTAGGATGGGGTAGTAACACCCAGAAACCTTGGGTGCTCAAAGGGGCTGTTAGTGGAAGACATGTGAGAAAGAGGCCAAAGATGCTGTGGTGAGAGGAACAGCTGTCTGTGAGCAGTGTGTTGCCTGGTGGGAGAGGTGTGTTGGGTGTTGCTGAGATGCTGCAGAGGTGGCAGTAGCTGCCTCTGGTGAGACCTTCTGATGTTTCTGTTGGAGATGATCGAAGAGGTACTTGGAGAGGAGAAGTCTGGGACCTGGAATGTAATGTTGGGATCCCGGGCCCTGTGCAGGGTAGTCAGTCTGTGAGACATTTCTCTGTGGCTGACAACCCCTGTTCTGTCTCCTCTTGCATCCATATTGAGCCACATGCGGACGACGCTCACCAGAGAAAAGAAGGTAGCAAAAATCAGGAGTCACACATTGTTCGAGTAGTAGGTATGCTGTACTGTTCTTAGGTGTCATATATCTTGGCAACCTATCCACCAGGTAACTCAGTCTCTTTTAAATTTTCCTTCAATATTTGAGTGAATATGGTAGGAGATGCAGGAAACCCTTACAGAAGTTGCATCCATGTTAACTGCTGTCTTTTCCAAGTAAAGGTGAATAAGGGCTGGATTTCTTCATCCATTGGAAAGCTAAAATTTTGCACAGGAACTCCCCTGAAGGTACTTAATGATCCTTTAGAGACGAGAGATCCCAATGTTGGTCGTCTAGGGTTGCATCTGGGTCACCAAACTGTTATGGAAGATTAGACTCTCCATCCCCCAAAACAGGGTCTGGGCCTAGGTTCCCGCTGAGACAGAGGTTCGAAGGCAAATCAAAGCAAAGTGAGTTTTAATGGCACATGTGCAGGAATTACAGCTCAAGCTGGGTGCTGCTGAAGAGAGACCCTGAACAAAGAAATTCCTGGGCAATCTTAAGTTTCCCCCCCTTCTCCCTTCCTCTGACAGTTTGGAACCAGTCTCCAGGCATGCCCTTTCTTTTCTTACCTCTGCACCTGCGGCTCCTGTTGTCTGTGTAACTCCCTTATCTTCCCAGCTTGAGGGGCTCTGGGGCCTCCTTTTAGGTGAAAGTACATGGCTTGCAGCCTAAGACCGCATCAAGTTTAGCTACTACTACTAAGCTTCTACTACTGCTAAGTGATTACATCTAGAGAACTTCAGTCCAAAATTATTTAACAAGGAGAGAGACTGGATTTGTTGAAAAAAGGGGGGTTTGTGCTGCAAGAGAGAAGCACAGTGCACAGTGGGGGGCAGTCCTTGGCATCATGGCCCAGCACGTGTAGAGGGAAAAGCACTGAACATGAGTCCCAGGGAAGAAGCTGTTTAACCAGCTGCCCATGGAGCAGGGACTTCAGTGAGCTGTTTCCTACAAAATGCTGAATCCCTGGTTGTGATTAATTACCCAAAGATTTCTTGGTTCTGGTGTTTAGAATTAGAGGTTTGCAATTAGGAGGGAGAAGCTCTGCTCCTGCAAGCTGCTTTGGGCCTCTTGCCAGCTCTTGTAGCTGCTGAAGCCTGCTCTCCCCTTACGAGCTCAACTACGACTGCGACGTAGGACGTTGAGCTCTCTCTCCAGTCTCAGCCTGTCTGCAGCCAACAAGTCAGGCCAAAGCATGAGTGCAGGCTGGGCTGAGCGAGCTGTCTGTTACCTCGAGGTTGTGCTTGGGGTGGATGAAAGACTGACCCTGCCCAGGGGGTCTCTGGCAGAGCTGTCTGCACATGAGGCAGATGTCAGACGAGGCTCCCACATTCCCACAGAGTTGCTGGAGTGGGGGCTCTGATGGCCTCTTTCACTGCCCCATGGCACTGCACCTTTCCTTCTCCTGCTTCAGTATCAAGGTGTATGGACGTAGCCACACAGCACTGATACACACTATTGCCTCTTCTGTCCTTCCTATCAGGTAAGGAGGCGGCACAACGATCTCAGCTGAGGGTCAGCAGGACACAGAGTATTCTCTGTGCTGCTCTTCCCAGCTTCTCTGGGAAGAGGTGCAGGAAGGACAGTCCACGGCGATATGCATGTCCTGGCCTCCAGACCCACTGTCCACAAGCCAACTCCCCAAGGATGTACTTCTGGAGGAGTCTGGCTTTTGTTGTGATAGAGCTCAAGTGAGAGGAGGAAAGAGAGGAAGGGGCTATGCACCCAAGCAAGGTGATTGTCTTGACAGGTTTGAGAATGAGCTTGAGAATGCTTGTCTGTAGGGACAGTGACTGCAGGATTGCTGCTGCCCCAAAAGACTCCTTCCAGGTTGGTCTGGAGTCAGAAAAAGGAGCATCTTTGATGCAGATGGGATTTGAGCCCATGTGCACAAGAGATGAGTAGTGCATTGCCGTAACCTCTTGGTCCCACTTTGCCATGCTGTTGTCAGTTTGTATTCTTCAACTTTGGATGAAGCAAATCCCGCTAGAGCCTATTCTTTTGGTTTTGTTTTTGAACATCAAGGCTCAGCAGCAGGGAGAAGTCTGAACGACGTGTCCTGTTTTCTTGTAGGCAGCGCTGAACTGCCTAGTCCTACACACTCCTGTCTGGTGTGAGGAGGGGAATTATGCCTTTTCCCTCTAGATTTCCCAGGTCATTTCATGGGAGCAGAAAAGAGCATTCTGTTTGAGCAGAGGACGTGCAGGGAGGTTCACAGCACATCAAGGGGCTGTTGAAGATACAGCCACAAGATGCTTTGGAAAAATGTTTGGGATTCATTTATGGCTGTTCATATTTCCCTTTCTTCTCTTCTTTGGAGGAGGGCAGAGGGCAGCGTGGATAGCATCCACTAATCCCTAATTTGTTATATTTATCCATAGTGTGTGCACTGTGTTTGGTGGGGATCCCCCTCCCAGTTCCCTGCCAGTGTAACACCCCTCAGCAAAACCCATCTCTGCACACACATAGTTGTCAGCAGGAAGATCAGTGTCAGCAGCCAAGCCAGTGAAAACCCCTCTCTTGACACCAGCCCTTTTTCAGAAGACAGGTCCTTCCCTGAGCAGCTCCAAATCAAGAGCTGTGGGATTACTGGAGGATTTTCTCCACTAGTTCATGGGGACTGCAAGCAAAACTTAGGGTGCTGGGCAACACAGTCCTCCAGGTATCCCAGCAAGAGGGCACCATTGCTGGGTGGGCTCAAACCACCAACCTTCCAGTTAGCAGCTGAATGTACTCCCTACTGTGCCATAGAGCCCTTTGGCTGGAGCTGTTATGGGGCAGCTCCAGCGTCAGGAGAGTCCTTGGTGCTGTGGGAATGGGAAGGTCCCTGAACCCAGTCACATCCCCAACCCGAGGTGAGGGGATGCTGCCATTTGCCCAGTGCCAGGTGCTGGTGGGTGGGGTGGTACAGGGGGAGGCCTGGTGCTTCTCAGGGGCATATCGGTTTGTCAGGGTCACATCACGGGATGAGAATGTATCCCATCCCTCAGCAGTCTCTTAGGGGATATAGCTCAGTAAAGAGTGTCTGCTTTGCATGCAGGAGGTCCTGAGTTGAATCCATAGCATCTCCTTGGGGGCTTTTACCTGAATCTTCATACCCCCTGCTTCGACAGCGGTGACAGTGGGTAAGGTGGGAGCAACACCTGGACCCTCAGCAGGGACAGATACACAAACACAAGGCACACTAGGGTCAATACTGAGCACTTACTATCTCTATGTCTAAGCAGAGCTTCTCCAGCAATTTCCCCATTGAAGGCAATAAAGACACGAGAGAATACCTGGCACTGCTAAGCGTCGGCCCATGGTGATGAATGCTAGAGCAGGGGGCACTATAAGAGGTTTTTCTATGTACTATACGCATGCGCAGTGTGTGTATTGACCTCATCACTAATTTCTATTCAAAGCCCAGGTGTAGCGCCACACTGGCACGGGCCCAGCCACAGGACTATGACTATGGGTGAACATGCCCTGTTGATGCTCCTTTTCCCATGGAACAGTCTAGCAGCTTCCATTAACAGTCTCCTCGACATTGTTCTGCATTTTCCTATACAGGGGTGCATTGCTCCTCTCCAGAAAATGTAGGGCTGCCTTCTGACAGTGTCACATGGGAAGTGGAGCTCCCCATGTGGAAAGAGCGTTTCCAGTGTTTCGTAACATCAGGAGTTTTTTTCTGATGTGCCCAAGATGCCAAGACAGTTTCCTCTGAACCTACCCTCTATTTGTAACACCATCCTGAAGATGTGTGTTGTGTGCCAACACGTATAGTTTGGCAGTATGTGAGGGAGGAAGGGCACGGATCATTTGAAAGGACTGGGAAAACTGGAGGAAGGCTATGACATAATAAGCCAGACACATCATGCATGAGAGCAATACCTGGACTAACTCTGCTTTAGGGTACCTCTTGGGTCTGTGTGGGAGCATAGCTGAATGGAGGCAGTCCAGAAGGGATCTTGGGATCGATTTAGCAAACGTGCAGCATAGGCAGTCAGAGGACCAGGGTCAGAGAGCATGAGGGGGAGAGGTTGGGCCAGAGAGTACAGATAGGCTGTCTGAAGGCTGGGAGAAAATACCAGGCAGCTTTGCACTGGGACGAGGGGCAAAGCCAAGGGTGTGTGGGGATCTGTGAAGAACAGGGGCAAACTGGAGGATATTCATTTATGTGCAAAGTAAGTACGTATTGGCAAGATGAGCTTATCATGACCGAAGAGGAAAATGGGCAGCAGCAAGGGGTGAATTACCCCCTGGCTGCACAATAACTTGCAGGCAAAGAGTGGGATTCGTGGCATGAAATAGCCATTTGCAACTTCTTGCCCATCCTTGGGTAGGGGCACTTGGACTTGTGGCTCCCATCATGACTTTGTCCAGAGTGGCTCTCCGTGGGACCCTTGAATGCTCTAAGAAACTTTGGGTCTTGCTTCTGAGTTTAAGTTGTGGAGCCATTTGTTTAGTCTCCTCTCAGTGGCTGAGGTTCAGGCATTGAGCCCTGCCTACATCAGAGGGGTCATGCAAATGTAAAGAAGCCCTCATGAAAAGGCAAAAATCCCAGAATGTCCTGGCTGCAGGCAGGCCATGTGCCCTTTCTTGCGCAGCAGGTGGCAGAAGAGGCCATTAATTTTCGCAGTAGAATCTCTCACAACTTCCTTTCTCCTCAACAGCACTGAGATGGAGGCCAGATGGTGAAAGATCCTCTTGTGCCCTATGGCATAATAGGACATTTTTTAAAAAAGAGGATCCAGCCTCACTGCAGGACCTTCCCATTGTGCTCTGCCCCTGTTTCCATCAGGCTCAGTGCAGAACGCTCCAGACAAAACACTTGCAGCTTCAGGGACAGCGCAGTGTAGAGAGTGGTGATAGAAAGAGAGCCACATGGCATATGCCACCCCTGTCTTTCCACAGGATGTGCAAGCCCTGAGGAGAGCAGGTGCTGCTCTTGCCGTGGGGTGACTGGAGAAGGCAGCAGAGGCTCAAACTTTTCTACCTTTTCCCTTGTGTTTTCCAGTCCAGCAGAGCAACTGGCGCTTTACAGCAAAACCAGTGTGTGTCTGTCTGCTCTGCATTGTCTTGGGATGCTGGAAAGAAAGGACATCCTGCCACATCCACCACAATCCTGATTCATGCAGGGTTCCGTGTCAGTTTCCAGGACCTGGAGGTCTGAGAAAGGAACAGAGCAGATAGCAGGCTCCCATATTTACAGAGATCCCAGGAAGCCCCCACAAATGCGACCATGCCCACCTAGCTCCCCCCAGAGTGGGGAGTGAGCAGGGGGCAGAAGTGCATCAACTGCAAGTTGCTGGTCTGGAATGCCCCAGATGACCCCCAGATATCCTTCCCTTGCTTCTCCACACAGGGATACAAGGTCTTCCTCCTTGCCTGGGGCAGGGCATGGAGCTAGAGCTCACTTCCCAGGCTGCTTCTCCCACCCCCCACCCCAGTCAGGGCTACCTGACAGAGAGCTGCTTTCACTCACCATTGCAGATCTCCTGCATCTTCTCCTTCTTCTGCGTCATTTGTTGCCCAGTGAGCCCTAGGCAAACACATCCTGTCATTCCTTGTACTCCCCACCAAGCTCCCAGCAGCAGAGTTCCCATCTGGTCTTTCCAGTCTGGCCATGCAGCCTCCTCCCCTTGGGCAAGGCTGACCCCTGTGTGGTCCCCAGGGTGCAGGATCCAGGCATGGGGTGAGAGACTGAAGAACCTTCTATTAGCCCATCTGCATGGGCAAGGAGGGGACTGAAACTCTGGCTCGCCAATGAACCTCATGGCTGCCTCCCGCAACGATGCCTCAGGGTTCTCCAAGTATGGCCAACTCTGGGGCAGATACTGCTCTGCTCTGCTCCTGTCCCTCAGCAGCTGGAGACAACACAAGCCCAGGGGGTTGGCACTGAGACTCCCTGTGGAGCCAAGCCTGCCCCTCCTCCCAGCAGTGGCCTCCTCTTCCCTCCTGTTCACACCTCCCAGCTGGAAGCTGTGTGGTACTAAGGATCAGAGGGAGAAGAGGGCAGACTGTGGCCTGCAGGTGCAGAGATCCCCCCCCCCCCCCCGCCGCCAGCCTTCTGCCAAGAAGCAGTCAAACTAGGGGCCCTTTCAGCATCCTGAGGGGCAGCAACAGCAGAGGGGCCCTGGACTGAAGCCATGGGTGAATGGCAAAACTGTGCACCCTTCACACAGTGCTGGGGGGCCAGCCATCATCTGGCCTTGGCCCCAGAGACTTTGGTGTTGTCCTTACCAGGCACTCCCTGATCTTCCAACAGCTCCATTCTTTGGGCTTGAGCTCCTCTCACTTCAGCAGCTGTGCAGCACTGACCAGGGCTTCCTGAGAGGCCTACAAAACAGCAGAGACCAGAAGATGCCACCACAGCTGGGGAAGGACACCCTGCGTGCCCTCATCTTGGCAAGGCTTGGAGATTTTCCCAGCCCGGAATGGGAAGATGCAGCTTGGATGAGAAGATGCAGAGATCCCCGTCTGTCCCTCAGTGATAGCAGGGGCAGCTCTGCTTTGTCCTTCGGGACACAGGAAGTTGGACCTCACGCTGACACGCATTCAAAGGAACACTTGGCAGCACTCCCGGCCATGGTGCTCATGCCAACCCAAGGGATGTCAGCATTGCTTCCCAACATCACTGCTGCATACCTGGGCCACTCTCTGGATCTGCTAACTCATATGGAGGAAGAGTGGGACCAGGCTCCTCTGCACATGCTGCTTCATTCACATTTTCTTCTTCCCCACCACAATCTCCATCAAGTCTTTGAAGAGGAGGATGGAGAGCTCTCACTCTGTGCTGTCTTTCGGGGTGGGGGAGGAGAGGAAGGAGAGGAGGGGAGACCTTAGCACTAACTCCCAGAACTGGACATGAGCAGAGGGTTTTCCATTGCAAGGCCAATGCACAACTTTCCCCGCTCCCCAGCCAAAGGTCGGAGGTGGTGACAAGCCTCTGCAGAGGCAGCTTGGAGAATGAGGATTGGCAGCAGCAGCAGGACAATCTTCCTTAGGCTTGTGTCCCTCTGCCTCTAGGCAGAGGGAAATTTCTATGGCTCCATCAGGGCCCCCACACAGATGAGGATGACAGAAAGGGACAGCCCTCCCATGAGCCTTACGTCATCAAACTGTGGCAGAAGCTTCTCTGCCAGCTGCGGGGCAATCAGGTTGGAGCCCGTCTGCTCCAGGTAGTTGAGAATGTTGCTCCAGGTAGCTGAGGATGTTTCTCAGCAACAGCAGGCTTCCCACATGCATGTCCCTGCAAACACCCTGCAACCGTCCACGACCTCTGGGAGGAGGCTCTGCATTTTCCTTGCATGTGGGAAAGACACAACGTCTTTGTTGTGAAGGAAGGTCAAAACCCCCTGGCCAGAAGGTCCTTGGGTGCTGATTTCTCATCAGGGTTCGGTGGCCAGAGCCAGGGCTCTACATACATCCCAGACTTGGGCACAGAGGCTGCAGAGCAGGGCAGAGATCTCCAATGGGGCCCTGAGCATGCTAGGGCCTCTGTATGGAGGAAGGCTGCTGCCTGAAGGCTGAGCAGCAGCCAGCTGCATTAGCCTGGCCCTGTGCCTTGCCTCAGTGTCCCTTTCCCAATAGTCTCTGGGCACAGTGCTCCCACAACTGAGGCCGTTTGGAGTTGGCTTGCCCACTTCGACAAAGCAAGCCATGGCAGGCATCTGATGAAATTGATTCTCCCTCCTCAGCAGCCTTGCTAGCTGCTGGATGATCCAGCAACACAGGTGTCTAGGAGTTCTCCTCACCAATCTGGCAGAAAGAAGGCAGCACTGTTGGTCTTCAGCCAAACAGGGAAACCTCCTCTGTGTTGCTCAGCCCACTCTAGCCATTTCCCCCCAGGACAGGCCAAAGCAGGCCAAGGTAGTGCCTGGCACACAGCTACTGCAGCTGGCAGCATTTGCTCATGGAGGGCTGCTCTTTCCCTACCTCACCTTGCCCTCGGAAAGCCCAGGTCAGTCATCATTGGCCTCACCTCCATCTCTGGAAAGGTGATGGAACAGCTCCTGATTCTGGATGTCATCTCCAGGCCTATGGAGGAAAGGAAGATGATCAGGAGTAGTCAGCATAGATTCACCAAGGGGAACTCCTGCTTAACCAATCTTGATACCTTTCTATGAGGGAATGACTGGCTGGGTAGATGAGGGAAGAGCAGTGTACCTTTACCTCAGCAAGACTTTCGACACTGTCTCTCACAACATCCTCCTAGGCAAGCTCAGGAAGTGTGGGTTAGACAAGTGGACTGTGAGGTAGACTGAGAACAGGCTGAAAGGTAGAGCCCAGGGGTTGTCATCAGTGGTGTGGAGTCCAGTTGAAGGCCTATGGCTAGTGGAGTCCCCCAGGGCTCAGTACTGGCTCCCATCCTGTTCAACTTATTCATCAATGACCTGCACCAAGGGCCAGAGTGCCTTCTCAGCATGTTTGCTGATGATACCAAGCTGGGAGGGATGGCTGATACACCTGAGGGCTGTGCTGCCATCCAGGGAGACCTGGACGGATTGGAGAATGGGGTGGAGAGGAACCTCATGAAGCTCAACCAGGGCAAATGCAGAGTCCGGCACTAGGAATGAATAACCCTAGGCACCAGTACAAGCTGGGGGCTGACCTGCTGGAAAGCAGCCATGCAGAGAAGGACCTGGGAGTGCTGGTGGACAGCAAGCTTTCCATGAGCCAGCAATGTGCCCTTGCAGACAGGAAGGCCAATGGTTTCCTGGGATGCATTAGGAAGAGTGTTGCCAGCAGATCAAGAGAGGTGATCCTGCCCCTCTACTCAGCCCTGGTGAGGCCTCATCTCGAGTACTGTGTCCAGTTCTGGGCTCTCCAGTACAAGAGAGACATGGAGCTACTGGAGAGAGTCCAGCGTGGGGCAACGGGTATGATCAGGGGACCGGAGCACCTACCCTAGAGGAAAGGATGCGAGAACTGGGCCTGTTTAGCCTGGGGAATAGAAGACTGCGGGGGGATCTTATCAATGTGTACAAGTACCTGAAGGGAGGGTGTCAAGGGGACGAGGACAAAGTCTTTTCAGTTGCCCCGTGTGACAGGACAAGAGGCAATGGGCAGAAACTAAAGTACAGGAAGTTCCGCCTTAATGTGAGGGGGAATTTCCGCACTGTGAGAGTGACAGAGTACTAGACCAGGTTACCCACAGAGCTTATGGAGTCTCCTTCTCTGCAGATATTCAAATCTTGCTTCGATGAAACCCTGCTAACATGCTGTGGGTGAAGCTGCTTCAGCAGGGTGATTGGACTAGAAAAAATCCAGAGGTCCCTTCCAAACTTACTGATTCTATGATTCCATAAAGTCCAATTAAAAGCCATGTGCCTGCTCTAGGTGCACAAGGAGTGTTTCTCCCTGCTGAGGGAAAAAGTGCAGCACATTCCTGCTTTTCTCACCATTTGCCTGGATCTTAGTAAAAGTCGCTCTCGGTTTCTTCTTAGGAGTACCTCCAAGCTCAGAAGCCTCCTTGCATCAGGCAGGATACAGCAGGAAGCATTCTGGGCATGCAGAGTACTGCTTCCCTTGCCAGGCACAAACCGAGAGCAAGTGCCTCATTTGCGCTTCTCTCTGCCCAGCCTTCGAGGTGAACAAGCAGGAAGCTTCCCGCTGTGCATGCTACTGTCCGCAAACAGCCTCCAAACAAAGCAGGGCACTAAGGCAAGAGAACT
Organism: Rhea pennata; assembly: GCF_028389875.1. NCBI lineage: Eukaryota > Metazoa > Chordata > Aves > Rheiformes > Rheidae > Rhea > Rhea pennata. Next base: position 25,294,302 of record NC_084672.1, read on the forward strand.
AAGCACCCCAGGAGGGAATCTCCCCGCGAGGGAAGATGTGCAGCACATCCCTTGTTCCGCTCACCACTTGCCTGACTCTTTGGCAAAGCCCATCTCAGCTGGCTTGTAGGCGTGCCTCCGTGCTCAGAAGCAGCCCCGTGGCAGGCAGGACAGAGCGAGATGTCTTCTGGGCACGCAGCATGCTGCTTCCCATGCCCGGGACAAACCAAGAGCAGGTGCCTCGCTTGCGCTTGTATCTGCCGAGACTTGGAGCTGGCCAGCACGCACCTTCCCGCTCTGTGTGCTGCACTCCGCAAGCAGCCTCCAAACAAAGCAGGGCGCTAAGGCAGGAGAAGTAGGCACAGCAGGAGGGAATCTGCCTGAGAGGGAAGCTGTGCAGCACATGCCTTGTTCCGCTCGCCACTTGCCTCACTCTTAGGCAAAGCCCATCTCAGCTGGCTTGTAGGCGTGCCTCCGTGCTCAGAAGCAGCCCCGTGGCAGGCAGGACAGAGCGAGATGTCTTCCGGGCACGCAGCATGCTGCTTCCCATACCCAGGACAAACTGCGAGCAGGTGCCTCGCTTGCGCTTGTATCTGCCGAGACTTGGAGCTGGCCAGCGCGCACCTTCCCGCTCTGTGTGCTGCACTCCGCAAACAGCCTCCAAACAAAGCAGGGCACTAAGGCAAGAGAAGTAAGCACCCCAGGAGGGAATCTGCCTGCGAGGGAGGCTGTGCAGCACATGCCTTGTTCTGCTCGCCACTTCCCTGACTCTTAGGCAAAGCCCATCTCAGCTGGCTTGTAGGCGTGCCTCCGTGCTCAGAAGCAGCCCCGTGGCAGGCAGGACAGAGCGAGATGTCTTCCGGGCACGCAGCATGCTGCTTCCCATACCCAGGACAAACTGCGAGCAGGTGCCTCGCTTGCGCTTGTATCTGCCGAGACTTGGAGCTGGCCAGCGCGCACCTTCCCGCTCTGTGTGCTGCACTCCGCAAACAGCCTCCAAACAAAGCAGGGCACTAAGGCAAGAGAAGTAAGCACCCCAGGAGGGAATCTGCCTGCGAGGGAGGCTGTGCAGCACATGCCTTGTTCTGCTCGCCACTTCCCTGACTCTTAGGCAAAGCCCATCTCAGCTGGCTTGTAGGCGTGCCTCCGTGCTCAGAAGCAGCCCCGAGGCAGGCAGGACAGTGCGAGAAGTCTTCTGGGCACGCAGCATGCTGCTTCCCATGCCCGGGACAAACTGCGAGCAGGTGCATGGCTTGCACTTCTGTCTGCCGAGACTTGGAGCTGGCCAGCGCGCACCTTCCCGCTGTGTGTGCTGCACTCCGCAAACAGCCTCCAAACAAAGCAGGGCGCTAAGGCAGGAGAACTAAGCGCCCCAGGAGGGAATCTGCCTGAGAGGGAAGCTGTGCAGCACATGCCTTGTTCCGCTCGCCACTTGCCTCACTCTTAGGCAAAGCCCATCTCAGCTGGCTTGTAGGCGTGCCTCCGTGCTCAGAAGCAGCCCCGTGGCAGGCAGGACAGAGCGAGATGTCTTCTGGGCACGCAGCATGCTGCTTCCCATGCCCGGGACAAATCGCGAGCAGGTGCCTCACTTGCGCTTCTATGTGCCGAGACTTGGAGCTGGCCAGCGCGCACCTTCCCGCTGTGGGAGCTGCACTACGCAAGCAGCCTCCAAACAAAGCAGGGCACTAAGGCAAGAGAAGTAAGCGCCCCAGGAGGGAATCTGCCTGCGAGGGAAGCTGTGCAGCACATCCCTTGTTCCGCTCGCCACTTGCCTCACTCTTAGGCAAAGCCCATCTCAGCTGGCTTGTAGGCGTGCCTCCGTGCTCAGAAGCAGCTCCGTGGCAGGCAGGACAGAGCGAGATGTCTTCTGGGCACGCAGCATGCTGCTTCCCATGTCCGGGACAAACTGCGAGCAGGTGCCTCGCTTGCGCTTGTATCTGCCGAGACTTGGAGCTGGCCAGCGCGCACCTTCCCGCTGTGTGTGCTGCTGTCCGCAAACAGCCTCCAAACAAAGCAGCGCGCTAAGGCAGGAGAAGTAAGCGCCCCAGGAGGGAATCTGCCTGCGAGGGAAGCTGTGCAGCACATGCCTTGTTCCGCTCGCCACTTCCCTCACTCTTAGGCAAAGCCCATCTCAGCTGGCTTGTAGGCGTGCCTCCGTGCTCAGAAGCAGCCCCGTGGCAGGCAGGACAGAGCGAGATGTCTTCTGGGCACGCAGCATGCTGCTTCCCATGTCCGGGACAAACTGCGAGCAGGTGCCTCGCTTGCGCTTGTATCTGCCGAGACTTGGAGCTGGCCAGCGCGCACCTTCCCGCTGTGTGTGCTGCTGTCCGCAAACAGCCTCCAAACAAAGCAGGGCGCTAAGGCAGGAGAAGTAAGCGCCCCAGGAGGGAAACTGCCTGCGAGGGAAGCTGTGCAGCACATGCCTTGTTCCGCTCGCCACTTCCCTCACTCTTAGGCAAAGCCCATCTCAGCTGGCTTGTAGGCGTGCCTCCGTGCTCAGAAGCAGCCCCGTGGCAGGCAGGACAGAGCGAGATTTCTTCTGGGCACGCAGCATGCTGCTTCCCATGCCCGGGACAAACTGCGAGCAGGTGCCTCGCTTGCGCTTGTATCTGCCGAGACTTGGAGCTGGCCAGCGCGCACCTTCCCGCTCTGTGTGCTGCTGTCCGCAAACAGCCTCCAAACAAAGCAGGGCGCTAAGGCAGGAGAAGTAAGCGCCCCAGGAGGGAAACTGCCTGCGAGGGAAGCTGTGCAGCACATCCCTTGTTCCGCTCGCCACTTGCCTCACTCTTAGGCAAAGCCCATCTCAGCTGGCTTGTAGGCGTGCCTCCGTGCTCAGAAGCAGCCCCGAGGCAGGCAGGACAGTGCCAGAAGTACTCTGGGCAAGCAGCATGCTGCTTCCCATACCCGGAACAAACTGCGAGCAGGTGCATGGCTTGCGCTTGTATCTGCCGAGACTTGGAGCTGGCCAGCACGCACCTTCCCGCTGTGTGTGCTGCTGTCCGCAAACAGCCTCCAAACAAAGCAGGGCGCTAAGGCAGGAGAAGTAAGCGCCCCAGGAGGGAAACTGCCTGCGAGGGAAGCTGTGCAGCACATGCCTTGTTCCGCTCGCCACTTGCCTCACTCTTAGGCAAAGCCCATCTCAGCTGGCTTGTAGGCGTGCCTCCGTGCTCAGAAGCAGCCCCGAGGCAGGCAGGACAGTGCCAGAAGTACTCTGGGCAAGCAGCATGCTGCTTCCCATACCCGGAACAAACTGCGAGCAGGTGCATGGCTTGCGCTTGTATCTGCCGAGACTTGGAGCTGACCAGCGCGCACCTTCCCGCTGTGTGTGCTGCACTCCGCAAACAGCCTCCAAACAAAGCAGGGCACTAAGGCAAGAGAAGTAAGCACCCCAGGAGGGAATCTGCCTGCGAGGAAAGCTGTGCAGCACATGCCTTGTTCCGCTCGCCACTTGCCTCACTCTTAGGCAAATCCCATATCAGCTGGCTTGTAGGAGTGCCTCCGTGCTCAGAAGCAGCCCCGAGGCAGGCAGGACAGTGCCAGAAGTACTCTGGGCAAGCAGCATGCTGCTTCCCATACCCGGAACAAACTGCGAGCAGGTGCCTGCCTTGCGCTTCTATCTGCCGAGACTTGGAGCTGGCCAGCGCGCACCTTCCCGCTGTGTGTGCTGCTGTCCGCAAACAGCCTCCAAACAAAGCAGGGCGCTAAGGCAGGAGAAGTAAGCGCCCCAGGAGGGAAACTGCCTGCGAGGGAAGCTGTGCAGCACATGCCTTGTTCCGCTCGCCACTTGCCTCACTCTTAGGCAAAGCCCATCTCAGCTGGCTTGTAGGCGTGCCTCCGTGCTCAGAAGCAGCCCCGAGGCAGGCAGGACAGAGCGAGATGTCTTCTGGGCACGCAGCATGCTGCTTCCCATGCCCGGAACAAATCGCGAGCAGGTGCCTGCCTTGCGCTTGTATCTGCCGAGACTTGGAGCTGGCCAGCGCGCACCTTCCCGCTGTGTGTGCTGCTGTCCGCAAACAGCCTCCAAACAAAGCAGGGCGCTAAGGCAGGAGAAGTAAGCGCCCCAGGAGGGAAACTGCCTGCGAGGGAAGCTGTGCAGCACATGCCTTGTTCCGCTCGCCACTTGCCTCACTCTTAGGCAAAGCCCATCTCAGCTGGCTTGTAGGCGTGCCTCCGTGCTCAGAAGCAGCCCCGTGGCAGGCAGGACAGAGCGAGATGTCTTCTGGGCACGCAGCATGCTGCTTCCCATGTCCGGGACAAACTGCGAGCAGGTGCCTCGCTTGCGCTTGTATCTGCCGAGATTTGGAGCTGGCCAGCGCGCACCTTCCCGCTGTGTGTGCTGCTGTCCGCAAACAGCCTCCAAACAAAGCAGGGCGCTAAGGCAGGAGAAGTAAGCGCCCCAGGAGGGAAACTGCCTGCGAGGGAAGCTGTGCAGCACATGCCTTGTTCCGCTCGCCACTTGCCTCACTCTTAGGCAAAGCCCATCTCAGCTGGCTTGTAGGCGTGCCTCCGTGCTCAGAAGCAGCCCCGAGGCAGGCAGGACAGTGCCAGAAGTACTCTGGGCAAGCAGCATGCTGCTTCCCATGTCCGGGACAAACTGCGAGCAGGTGCCTGGCTTGCGCTTGTATCTGCCGAGACTTGGAGCTGACCAGCGCGCACCTTCCCGCTGTGTGTGCTGCACTCCGCAAACAGCCTCCAAACAAAGCAGGGCACTAAGGCAAGAGAAGTAAGCACCCCAGGAGGGAATCTGCCTGCGAGGAAAGCTGTGCAGCACATGCCTTGTTCCGCTCGCCACTTGCCTCACTCTTAGGCAAAGCCCATATCTGCTGGCTTGTAGGAGTGCCTCCGTGCTCAGAAGCAGCCCCGAGGCAGGCAGGACAGTGCCAGAAGTACTCTGGGCAAGCAGCATGCTGCTTCCCATACCCGGAACAAACTGCGAGCAGGTGCCTGCCTTGCGCTTCTATCTGCCGAGACTTGGAGCTGGCCAGCGCGCACCTTCCCGCTGTGTGTGCTGCTGTCCGCAAACAGCCTCCAAACAAAGCAGAGCACTAAGGCAGGAGAAGTAAGCGCCCCAGGAGGGAAACTGCCTGCGAGGGAAGCTGTGCAGCACATGCCTTGTTCCGCTCGCCACTTGCCTCACTCTTAGGCAAAGCCCATCTCAGCTGGCTTGTAGGCGTGCCTCCGTGCTCAGAAGCAGCCCCGTGGCAGGCAGGACAGAGCGAGATGTCTTCTGGGCACGCAGCATGCTGCTTCCCATGCCCGGAACAAATCGCGAGCAGGTGCCTGCCTTGCGCTTGTATCTGCCGAGACTTGGAGCTGGCCAGCGCGCACCTTCCCGCTGTGTGTGCTGCTGTCCGCAAACAGCCTCCAAACAAAGCAGGGCGCTAAGGCAGGAGAAGTAAGCGCCCCAGGAGGGAAACTGCCTGCGAGGGAAGCTGTGCAGCACATGCCTTGTTCCGCTCGCCACTTCCCTCACTCTTAGGCAAAGCCCATCTCAGCTGGCTTGTAGGCGTGCCTCCGTGCTCAGAAGCAGCCCCGTGGCAGGCAGGACAGAGCGAGATGTCTTCTGGGCACGCAGCATGCTGCTTCCCATGCCCGGGACAAACTGCGAGCAGGTGCCTCGCTTGCGCTTGTATCTGCCGAGACTTGGAGCTGGCCAGCGCGCACCTTCCCGCTGTGTGTGCTGCTGTCCGCAAACAGCCTCCAAACAAAGCAGGGCACTAAGGCAAGAGAAGTAAGCGCCCCAGGAGGGAATCTGCCTGCGAGGAAAGCTGTGCAGCACATGCCTTGTTCTGCTCGCCACTTGCCTCACTCTTAGGCAAAGCCCATCTCAGCTGGCTTGTAGGCGTGCCTCCGTGCTCAGAAGCAGCCCCGTGGCAGGCAGGACAGAGCGAGATGTCTTCTGGGCACGCAGCATGCTGCTTCCCATGTCCGGGACAAACTGCGAGCAGGTGCCTCACTTGCGCTTCTATGTGCCGAGACTTGGAGCTGGCCAGCGCGCACCTTCCCGCTGTGTGTGCTGCTGTCCGCAAACAGCCTCCAAACAAAGCAGGGCGCTAAGGCAGGAGAAGTAAGCGCCCCAGGAGGGAAACTGCCTGCGAGGGAAGCTGTGCAGCACATGCCTTGTTCCGCTCGCCACTTGCCTCACTCTTAGGCAAAGCCCATCTCAGCTGGCTTGTAGGCGTGCCTCCGTGCTCAGAAGCAGCCCCGTGGCAGGCAGGACAGAGCGAGATGTCTTCTGGGCACGCAGCATGCTGCTTCCCATGTCCGGGACAAACTGCGAGCAGGTGCCTGGCTTGCGCTTGTATCTGCCGAGACTTGGAGCTGGCCAGCGCGCACCTTCCCGCTGTGTGTGCTGCTGTCCACAAACAGCCTCCAAACAAAGCAGGGCGCTAAGGCAGGAGAAGTAAGCGCCCCAGGAGGGAAACTGCCTGCGAGGGAAGCTGTGCAGCACATGCCTTGTTCCGCTCGCCACTTGCCTCACTCTTAGGCAAAGCCCATCTCAGCTGGCTTGTAGGCGTGCCTCCGTGCTCAGAAGCAGCCCCGTGGCAGGCAGGACAGTGCCAGAAGTACTCTGGGCAAGCAGCATGCTGCTTCCCATACCCGGAACAAACTGCGAGCAGGTGCATGGCTTGCGCTTGTATCTGCCGAGACTTGGAGCTGGCCAGCGCGCACCTTCCCGCTGTGTGTGCTGCACTCCGCAAACAGCCTCCAAACAAAGCAGGGCACTAAGGCAAGAGAAGTAAGCACCCCAGGAGGGAATCTGCCTGCGAGGAAAGCTGTGCAGCACATGCCTTTTTCCGCTCGCCACTTGCCTCACTCTTAGGCAAAGCCCATATCAGCTGGCTTGTAGGAGTGCCTCCGTGCTCAGAAGCAGCCCCGAGGCAGGCAGGACAGTGCCAGAAGTACTCTGGGCAAGCAGCATGCTGCTTCCCATACCCGGAACAAACTGCGAGCAGGTGCCTGCCTTGCGCTTCTATCTGCCGAGACTTGGAGCTGGCCAGCGCGCACCTTCCCGCTGTGTGTGCTGCTGTCCGCAAACAGCCTCCAAACAAAGCAGGGCGCTAAGGCAGGAGAAGTAAGCGCCCCAGGAGGGAAACTGCCTGCGAGGGAAGCTGTGCAGCACATGCCTTGTTCCGCTCGCCACTTGCCTCACTCTTAGGCAAAGCCCATCTCAGCTGGCTTGTAGGCGTGCCTCCGTGCTCAGAAGCAGCCCCGTGGCAGGCAGGACAGAGCGAGATGTCTTCTGGGCACGCAGCATGCTGCTTCCCATGCCCGGGACAAACTGCGAGCAGGTGCCTCGCTTGCGCTTGTATCTGCCGAGATTTGGAGCTGGCCAGCGCGCACCTTCCCGCTGTGTGTGCTGCTGTCCGCAAACAGCCTCCAAACAAAGCAGGGCGCTAAGGCAGGAGAAGTAAGCGCCCCAGGAGGGAAACTGCCTGCGAGGGAAGCTGTGCAGCACATGCCTTGTTCCGCTCGCCACTTGCCTCACTCTTAGGCAAAGCCCATCTCAGCTGGCTTGTAGGCGTGCCTCCGTGCTCAGAAGCAGCCCCGTGGCAGGCAGGACAGAGCGAGATGTCTTCTGGGCACGCAGCATGCTGCTTCCCATGCCCGGAACAAATCGCGAGCAGGTGCCTCACTTGCGCTTCTATGTGCCGAGACTTGGAGCTGGCCAGCGCGCACCTTCCCGCTGTGTGTGCTGCTGTCCGCAAACAGCCTCCAAACAAAGCAGGGCGCTAAGGCAGGAGAAGTAAGCGCCCCAGGAGGGAAACTGCCTGCGAGGGAAGCTGTGCAGCACATGCCTTGTTCCGCTCGCCACTTGCCTCACTCTTAGGCAAAGCCCATCTCAGCTGGCTTGTAGGCGTGCCTCCGTGCTCAGAAGCAGCCCCGTGGCAGGCAGGACAGAGCGAGATGTCTTCTGGGCACGCAGCATGCTGCTTCCCATGTCCGGGACAAACTGCGAGCAGGTGCCTCGCTTGCGCTTGTATCTGCCGAGATTTGGAGCTGGCCAGCGCGCACCTTCCCGCTGTGTGTGCTGCTGTCCGCAAACAGCCTCCAAACAAAGCAGGGCGCTAAGGCAGGAGAAGTAAGCGCCCCAGGAGGGAAACTGCCTGCGAGGGAAGCTGTGCAGCACATGCCTTGTTCCGCTCGCCACTTGCCTCACTCTTAGGCAAAGCCCATCTCAGCTGGCTTGTAGGCGTGCCTCCGTGCTCAGAAGCAGCCCCGTGGCAGGCAGGACAGAGCGAGATGTCTTCTGGGCACGCAGCATGCTGCTTCCCATGTCCGGGACAAACTGCGAGCAGGTGCCTCGCTTGCGCTTGTATCTGCCGAGATTTGGAGCTGGCCAGCGCGCACCTTCCCGCTGTGTGTGCTGCTGTCCGCAAACAGCCTCCAAACAAAGCAGGGCGCTAAGGCAGGAGAAGTAAGCGCCCCAGGAGGGAAACTGCCTGCGAGGGAAGCTGTGCAGCACATGCCTTGTTCCGCTCGCCACTTGCCTCACTCTTAGGCAAAGCCCATCTCAGCTGGCTTGTAGGCGTGCCTCCGTGCTCAGAAGCAGCCCCGTGGCAGGCAGGACAGAGCGAGATGTCTTCTGGGCACGCAGCATGCTGCTTCCCATGCCCGGAACAAATCGCGAGCAGGTGCCTCACTTGCGCTTCTATGTGCCGAGACTTGGAGCTGGCCAGCGCGCACCTTCCCGCTGTGTGTGCTGCTGTCCGCAAACAGCCTCCAAACAAAGCAGGGCGCTAAGGCAGGAGAAGTAAGCGCCCCAGGAGGGAAACTGCCTGCGAGGGAAGCTGTGCAGCACATGCCTTGTTCCGCTCGCCACTTGCCTCACTCTTAGGCAAAGCCCATCTCAGCTGGCTTGTAGGCGTGCCTCCGTGCTCAGAAGCAGCCCCGTGGCAGGCAGGACAGAGCGAGATGTCTTCTGGGCACGCAGCATGCTGCTTCCCATGTCCGGGACAAACTGCGAGCAAGTGCATGGCTTGCGCTTGTATCTGCCGAGACTTGGAGCTGGCCAGCGCGCACCTTCCCGCTGTGTGTGCTGCTGTCCACAAACAGCCTCCAAACAAAGCAGGGCGCTAAGGCAGGAGAAGTAAGCGCCCCAGGAGGGAAACTGCCTGCGAGGGAAGCTGTGCAGCACATGCCTTGTTCCGCTCGCCACTTGCCTCACTCTTAGGCAAAGCCCATCTCAGCTGGCTTGTAGGCGTGCCTCCGTGCTCAGAAGCAGCCCCGAGGCAGGCAGGACAGTGCCAGAAGTACTCTGGGCAAGCAGCATGCTGCTTCCCATGCCCGGGACAAACTGCGAGCAGGTGCCTGCCTTGCGCTTCTATCTGCCGAGACTTGGAGCTGGCCAGCGCGCACCTTCCCGCTGTGTGTGCTGCTGTCCGCAAACAGCCTCCAAACAAAGCAGGGCGCTAAGGCAGGAGAAGTAAGCGCCCCAGGAGGGAAACTGCCTGCGAGGGAAGCTGTGCAGCACATGCCTTGTTCCGCTCGCCACTTGCCTCACTCTTAGGCAAAGCCCATCTCAGCTGGCTTGTAGGCGTGCCTCCGTGCTCAGAAGCAGCCCCGTGGCAGGCAGGACAGAGCGAGATGTCTTCTGGGCACGCAGCATGCTGCTTCCCATGTCCGGGACAAACTGCGAGCAGGTGCCTGGCTTGCGCTTGTATCTGCCGAGACTTGGAGCTGGCCAGCGCGCACCTTCCCGCTGTGTGTGCTGCTGTCCACAAACAGCCTCCAAACAAAGCAGGGCGCTAAGGCAGGAGAAGTAAGCGCCCCAGGAGGGAAACTGCCTGCGAGGGAAGCTGTGCAGCACATGCCTTGTTCCGCTCGCCACTTGCCTCACTCTTAGGCAAAGCCCATCTCAGCTGGCTTGTAGGCGTGCCTCCGTGCTCAGAAGCAGCCCCGTGGCAGGCAGGACAGTGCCAGAAGTACTCTGGGCAAGCAGCATGCTGCTTCCCATACCCGGAACAAACTGCGAGCAGGTGCATGGCTTGCGCTTGTATCTGCCGAGACTTGGAGCTGGCCAGCGCGCACCTTCCCGCTGTGTGTGCTGCACTCCGCAAACAGCCTCCAAACAAAGCAGGGCACTAAGGCAAGAGAAGTAAGCACCCCAGGAGGGAATCTGCCTGCGAGGAAAGCTGTGCAGCACATGCCTTGTTCCGCTCGCCACTTGCCTCACTCTTAGGCAAATCCCATATCAGCTGGCTTGTAGGAGTGCCTCCGTGCTCAGAAGCAGCCCCGAGGCAGGCAGGACAGTGCCAGAAGTACTCTGGGCAAGCAGCATGCTGCTTCCCATGCCCGGGACAAACTGCGAGCAGGTGCCTGCCTTGCGCTTCTATCTGCCGAGACTTGGAGCTGGCCAGCGCGCACCTTCCCGCTGTGTGTGCTGCTGTCCGCAAACAGCCTCCAAACAAAGCAGGGCGCTAAGGCAGGAGAAGTAAGCGCCCCAGGAGGGAAACTGCCTGCGAGGGAAGCTGTGCAGCACATGCCTTGTTCCGCTCGCCACTTGCCTCACTCTTAGGCAAAGCCCATCTCAGCTGGCTTGTAGGCGTGCCTCCGTGCTCAGAAGCAGCCCCGTGGCAGGCAGGACAGAGCGAGATGTCTTCTGGGCACGCAGCATGCTGCTTCCCATGTCCGGGACAAACTGCGAGCAGGTGCCTGGCTTGCGCTTGTATCTGCCGAGACTTGGAGCTGGCCAGCGCGCACCTTCCCGCTGTGTGTGCTGCTGTCCACAAACAGCCTCCAAACAAAGCAGGGCGCTAAGGCAGGAGAAGTAAGCACCCCAGGAGGGAAACTGCCTGCGAGGGAAGCTGTGCAGCACATGCCTTGTTCCGCTCGCCACTTGCCTCACTCTTAGGCAAAGCCCATCTCAGCTGGCTTGTAGGCGTGCCTCCGTGCTCAGAAGCAGCCCCGTGGCAGGCAGGACAGTGCCAGAAGTACTCTGGGCAAGCAGCATGCTGCTTCCCATACCCGGAACAAACTGCGAGCAGGTGCATGGCTTGCGCTTGTATCTGCCGAGACTTGGAGCTGGCCAGCGCGCACCTTCCCGCTGTGTGTGCTGCACTCCGCAAACAGCCTCCAAACAAAGCAGGGCACTAAGGCAAGAGAAGTAAGCACCCCAGGAGGGAATCTGCCTGCGAGGAAAGCTGTGCAGCACATGCCTTTTTCCGCTCGCCACTTGCCTCACTCTTAGGCAAAGCCCATATCAGCTGGCTTGTAGGAGTGCCTCCGTGCTCAGAAGCAGCCCCGTGGCAGGCAGGACAGAGCGAGATGTCTTCTGGGCACGCAGCATGCTGCTTCCCATACCCGGAACAAACTGCGAGCAGGTGCATGGCTTGCGCTTGTATCTGCCGAGACTTGGAGCTGGCCAGCGCGCACCTTCCCGCTGTGTGTGCTGCACTCCGCAAACAGCCTCCAAACAAAGCAGGGCACTAAGGCAAGAGAAGTAAGCACCCCAGGAGGGAATCTGCCTGCGAGGAAAGCTGTGCAGCACATGCCTTTTTCCGCTCGCCACTTGCCTCACTCTTAGGCAAAGCCCATATCAGCTGGCTTGTAGGAGTGCCTCCGTGCTCAGAAGCAGCCCCGAGGCAGGCAGGACAGTGCCAGAAGTACTCTGGGCAAGCAGCATGCTGCTTCCCATACCCGGAACAAACTGCGAGCAGGTGCCTGCCTTGCGCTTCTATCTGCCGAGACTTGGAGCTGGCCAGCGCGCACCTTCCCGCTGTGTGTGCTGCTGTCCGCAAACAGCCTCCAAACAAAGCAGGGCGCTAAGGCAGGAGAAGTAAGCGCCCCAGGAGGGAAACTGCCTGCGAGGGAAGCTGTGCAGCACATCCCTTGTTCCGCTCGCCACTTGCCTCACTCTTAGGCAAAGCCCATCTCAGCTGGCTTGTAGGCGTGCCTCCGTGCTCAGAAGCAGCCCCGTGGCAGGCAGGACAGAGCGAGATGTCTTCTGGCACGCAGCATGCTGCTTCCCATGTCCGGGACAAACTGCGAGCAGGTGCCTCGCTTGCGCTTGTATCTGCCGAGATTTGGAGCTGGCCAGCGCGCACCTTCCCGCTGTGTGTGCTGCTGTCCGCAAACAGCCTCCAAACAAAGCAGGGCGCTAAGGCAGGAGAAGTAAGCGCCCCAGGAGGGAAACTGCCTGCGAGGGAAGCTGTGCAGCACATGCCTTGTTCCGCTCGCCACTTGCCTCACTCTTAGGCAAAGCCCATCTCAGCTGGCTTGTAGGCGTGCCTCCGTGCTCAGAAGCAGCCCCGAGGCAGGCAGGACAGTGCCAGAAGTACTCTGGGCAAGCAGCATGCTGCTTCCCATACCCGGAACAAACTGCGAGCAGGTGCATGGCTTGCGCTTGTATCTGCCGAGACTTGGAGCTGGCCAGCGCGCACCTTCCCGCTGTGTGTGCTGCACTCCGCAAACAGCCTCCAAACAAAGCAGGGCACTAAGGCAAGAGAAGTAAGCACCCCAGGAGGGAATCTGCCTGCGAGGAAAGCTGTGCAGCACATGCCTTGTTCCGCTCGCCACTTGCCTCACTCTTAGGCAAAGCCCATCTCAGCTGGCTTGTAGGAGTGCCTCCGTGCTCAGAAGCAGCCCCGAGGCAGGCAGGACAGTGCCAGAAGTACTCTGGGCAAGCAGCATGCTGCTTCCCATACCCGGAACAAACTGCGAGCAGGTGCCTGCCTTGCGCTTCTATCTGCCGAGACTTGGAGCTGGCCAGCGCGCACCTTCCCGCTGTGTGTGCTGCTGTCCGCAAACAGCCTCCAAACAAAGCAGGGCGCTAAGGCAGGAGAAGTAAGCGCCCCAGGAGGGAAACTGCCTGCGAGGGAAGCTGTGCAGCACATGCCTTGTTCCGCTCGCCACTTGCCTCACTCTTAGGCAAAGCCCATCTCAGCTGGCTTGTAGGCGTGCCTCCGTGCTCAGAAGCAGCCCCGTGGCAGGCAGGACAGAGCGAGATGTCTTCTGGGCACGCAGCATGCTGCTTCCCATGCCCGGGACAAACTGCGAGCAGGTGCCTCGCTTGCGCTTGTATCTGCCGAGACTTGGAGCTGGCCAGCGCGCACCTTCCCGCTGTGTGTGCTGCTGTCCGCAAACAGCCTCCAAACAAAGCAGGGCACTAAGGCAGGAGAACTAAGCGCCCCAGGAGGGAAACTGCCTGCGAGGGAAGCTGTGCAGCACATGCCTTGTTCCGCTCGCCACATGCCTCACTCTTAGGCAAAGCCCATCTCAGCTGGCTTGTAGGCGTGCCTCCGTGCTCAGAAGCAGCCCCGTGGCAGGCAGGACAGAGCGAGATGTCTTCTGGGCACGCAGCATGCTGCTTCCCATGCCCGGGACAAACTGCGAGCAGGTGCCTCGCTTGCGCTTGTATCTGCCGAGACTTGGAGCTGGCCAGCGCGCACCTTCCCGCTGTGTGTGCTGCTGTCCGCAAACAGCCTCCAAACAAAGCAGGGCACTAAGGCAAGAGAAGTAAGCGCCCCAGGAGGGAATCTACCTGCGAGGAAAGCTGTGCAGCACATGCCTTGTTCCGCTCGCCACTTGCCTCACTCTTAGGCAAAGCCCATCTCAGCTGGCTTGTAGGCGTGCCTCCGTGCTCAGAAGCAGCCCCGTGGCAGGCAGGACAGAGCGAGATGTCTTCTGGGCACGCAGCATGCTGCTTCCCATGCCCGGAACAAATCGCGAGCAGGTGCCTCACTTGCGCTTCTATGTGCCGAGACTTGGAGCTGGCCAGCGCGCACCTTCCCGCTGTGTGTGCTGCACTCCGCAAACAGCCTCCAAACAAAGCAGGGCACTAAGGCAAGAGAAGTAAGCACCCCAGGAGGGAATCTGCCTGCGAGGAAAGCTGTGCAGCACATGCCTTGTTCCGCTCGCCACTTGCCTCACTCTTAGGCAAATCCCATATCAGCTGGCTTGTAGGAGTGCCTCCGTGCTCAGAAGCAGCCCCGAGGCAGGCAGGACAGTGCCAGAAGTACTCTGGGCAAGCAGCATGCTGCTTCCCATGCCCGGGACAAACTGCGAGCAGGTGCCTGCCTTGCGCTTCTATCTGCCGAGACTTGGAGCTGGCCAGCGCGCACCTTCCCGCTGTGTGTGCTGCTGTCCGCAAACAGCCTCCAAACAAAGCAGGGCGCTAAGGCAGGAGAAGTAAGCGCCCCAGGAGGGAAACTGCCTGCGAGGGAAGCTGTGCAGCACATGCCTTGTTCCGCTCGCCACTTGCCTCACTCTTAGGCAAAGCCCATCTCAGCTGGCTTGTAGGCGTGCCTCCGTGCTCAGAAGCAGCCCCGTGGCAGGCAGGACAGAGCGAGATGTCTTCTGGGCACGCAGCATGCTGCTTCCCATGTCCGGGACAAACTGCGAGCAGGTGCCTGGCTTGCGCTTGTATCTGCCGAGACTTGGAGCTGGCCAGCGCGCACCTTCCCGCTGTGTGTGCTGCTGTCCACAAACAGCCTCCAAACAAAGCAGGGCGCTAAGGCAGGAGAAGTAAGCACCCCAGGAGGGAAACTGCCTGCGAGGGAAGCTGTGCAGCACATGCCTTGTTCCGCTCGCCACTTGCCTCACTCTTAGGCAAAGCCCATCTCAGCTGGCTTGTAGGCGTGCCTCCGTGCTCAGAAGCAGCCCCGTGGCAGGCAGGACAGTGCCAGAAGTACTCTGGGCAAGCAGCATGCTGCTTCCCATACCCGGAACAAACTGCGAGCAGGTGCATGGCTTGCGCTTGTATCTGCCGAGACTTGGAGCTGGCCAGCGCGCACCTTCCCGCTGTGTGTGCTGCACTCCGCAAACAGCCTCCAAACAAAGCAGGGCACTAAGGCAAGAGAAGTAAGCACCCCAGGAGGGAATCTGCCTGCGAGGAAAGCTGTGCAGCACATGCCTTTTTCCGCTCGCCACTTGCCTCACTCTTAGGCAAAGCCCATGTCAGCTGGCTTGTAGGAGTGCCTCCGTGCTCAGAAGCAGCCCCGAGGCAGGCAGGACAGTGCCAGAAGTACTCTGGGCAAGCAGCATGCTGCTTCCCATACCCGGAACAAACTGCGAGCAGGTGCCTGCCTTGCGCTTGTATCTGCCGAGACTTGGAGCTGGCCAGCGCGCACCTTCCCGCTGTGTGTGCTGCTGTCCGCAAACAGCCTCCAAACAAAGCAGGGCGCTAAGGCAGGAGAAGTAAGCGCCCCAGGAGGGAAACTGCCTGCGAGGGAAGCTGTGCAGCACATGCCTTGTTCCGCTCGCCACTTGCCTCACTCTTAGGCAAAGCCCATCTCAGCTGGCTTGTAGGCGTGCCTCCGTGCTCAGAAGCAGCCCCGTGGCAGGCAGGACAGAGCGAGATGTCTTCTGGGCACGCAGCATGCTGCTTCCCATGTCCGGGACAAACTGCGAGCAGGTGCCTCGCTTGCGCTTGTATCTGCCGAGACTTGGAGCTGGCCAGCGCGCACCTTCCCGCTGTGTGTGCTGCACTCCGCAAACAGCCTCCAAACAAAGCAGGGCACTAAGGCAAGAGAAGTAAGCACCCCAGGAGGGAATCTGCCTGCGAGGGAAGCTGTGCAGCACATGCCTTGTTCCGCTCGCCACTTGCCTCACTCTTAGGCAAAGCCCATATCAGCTGGCTTGTAGGAGTGCCTCCGTGCTCAGAAGCAGCCCCGAGGCAGGCAGGACAGTGCCAGAAGTACTCTGGGCAAGCAGCATGCTGCTTCCCATGCCCGGGACAAACTGCGAGCAGGTGCCTGCCTTGCGCTTGTATCTGCCGAGACTTGGAGCTGGCCAGCGCGCACCTTCCCGCTGTGTGTGCTGCTGTCCGCAAACAGCCTCCAAACAAAGCAGGGCGCTAAGGCAGGAGAAATAAGCGCCCCAGGAGGGAAACTGCCTGCGAGGGAAGCTGTGCAGCACATGCCTTGTTCCGCTCGCCACTTGCCTCACTCTTAGGCAAAGCCCATCTCAGCTGGCTTGTAGGCGTGCCTCCGTGCTCAGAAGCAGCCCCGTGGCAGGCAGGACAGAGCGAGATGTCTTCTGGGCACGCAGCATGCTGCTTCCCATGTCCGGGACAAACTGCGAGCAGGTGCCTCGCTTGCGCTTGTATCTGCCGAGATTTGGAGCTGGCCAGCGCGCACCTTCCCGCTGTGTGTGCTGCTGTCCGCAAACAGCCTCCAAACAAAGCAGGGCGCTAAGGCAGGAGAAGTAAGCGCCCCAGGAGGGAAACTGCCTGCGAGGGAAGCTGTGCAGCACATGCCTTGTTCCGCTCGCCACTTGCCTCACTCTTAGGCAAAGCCCATCTCAGCTGGCTTGTAGGCGTGCCTCCGTGCTCAGAAGCAGCCCCGAGGCAGGCAGGACAGTGCCAGAAGTACTCTGGGCAAGCAGCATGCTGCTTCCCATACCCGGAACAAACTGCGAGCAGGTGCATGGCTTGCGCTTGTATCTGCCGAGACTTGGAGCTGGCCAGCGCGCACCTTCCCGCTGTGTGTGCTGCACTCCGCAAACAGCCTCCAAACAAAGCAGGGCACTAAGGCAAGAGAAGTAAGCACCCCAGGAGGGAATCTGCCTGCGAGGAAAGCTGTGCAGCACATGCCTTGTTCCGCTCGCCACTTGCCTCACTCTTAGGCAAAGCCCATATCAGCTGGCTTGTAGGAGTGCCTCCGTGCTCAGAAGCAGCCCCGAGGCAGGCAGGACAGTGCCAGAAGTACTCTGGGCAAGCAGCATGCTGCTTCCCATACCCGGAACAAACTGCGAGCAGGTGCCTGCCTTGCGCTTCTATCTGCCGAGACTTGGAGCTGGCCAGCGCGCACCTTCCCGCTGTGTGTGCTGCTGTCCGCAAACAGCCTCCAAACAAAGCAGGGCGCTAAGGCAGGAGAAGTAAGCGCCCCAGGAGGGAAACTGCCTGCGAGGGAAGCTGTGCAGCACATGCCTTGTTCCGCTCGCCACTTGCCTCACTCTTAGGCAAAGCCCATCTCAGCTGGCTTGTAGGCGTGCCTCCGTGCTCAGAAGCAGCCCCGTGGCAGGCAGGACAGAGCGAGATGTCTTCTGGGCACGCAGCATGCTGCTTCCCATGCCCGGGACAAACTGCGAGCAGGTGCCTCGCTTGCGCTTGTATCTGCCGAGACTTGGAGCTGGCCAGCGCGCACCTTCCCGCTGTGTGTGCTGCTGTCCGCAAACAGCCTCCAAACAAAGCAGGGCACTAAGGCAAGAGAAGTAAGCGCCCCAGGAGGGAATCTGCCTGCGAGGAAAGCTGTGCAGCACATGCCTTGTTCCGCTCGCCACTTGCCTCACTCTTAGGCAAAGCCCATCTCAGCTGGCTTGTAGGCGTGCCTCCATGCTCAGAAGCAGCCCCGTGGCAGGCAGGACAGAGCGAGATGTCTTCTGGGCACGCAGCATGCTGCTTCCCATGCCCGGAACAAATCGCGAGCAGGTGCCTCACTTGCGCTTCTATGTGCCGAGACTTGGAGCTGGCCAGCGCGCACCTTCCCGCTGTGTGTGCTGCTGTCCGCAAACAGCCTCCAAACAAAGCAGGGCACTAAGGCAGAAGAACTAAGCGCCCCAGGAGGGAAACTGCCTGCGAGGGAAGCTGTGCAGCACATGCCTTGTTCCGCTCGCCACATGCCTCACTCTTAGGCAAAGCCCATCTCAGCTGGCTTGTAGGCGTGCCTCCGTGCTCAGAAGCAGCCCCGTGGCAGGCAGGACAGAGCGAGATGTCTTCTGGGCACGCAGCATGCTGCTTCCCATGCCCGGGACAAACTGCGAGCAGGTGCCTCGCTTGCGCTTGTATCTGCCGAGACTTGGAGCTGGCCAGCGCGCACCTTCCCGCTGTGTGTGCTGCTGTCCGCAAACAGCCTCCAAACAAAGCAGGGCACTAAGGCAAGAGAAGTAAGCGCCCCAGGAGGGAATCTGCCTGCGAGGAAAGCTGTGCAGCACATGCCTTGTTCCGCTCGCCACTTGCCTCACTCTTAGGCAAAGCCCATCTCAGCTGGCTTGTAGGCGTGCCTCCGTGCTCAGAAGCAGCCCCGTGGCAGGCAGGACAGAGCGAGATGTCTTCTGGGCACGCAGCATGCTGCTTCCCATGCCCGGAACAAATCGCGAGCAGGTGCCTCACTTGCGCTTCTATGTGCCGAGACTTGGAGCTGGCCAGCGCGCACCTTCCCGCTGTGTGTGCTGCTGTCCGCAAACAGCCTCCAAACAAAGCAGGGCGCTAAGGCAGGAGAAGTAAGCGCCCCAGGAGGGAAACTGCCTGCGAGGGAAGCTGTGCAGCACATGCCTTGTTCCGCTCGCCACTTGCCTCACTCTTAGGCAAAGCCCATCTCAGCTGGCTTGTAGGCGTGCCTCCGTGCTCAGAAGCAGCCCCGTGGCAGGCAGGACAGAGCGAGATGTCTTCTGGGCACGCAGCATGCTGCTTCCCATGTCCGGGACAAACTGCGAGCAGGTGCCTGGCTTGCGCTTGTATCTGCCGAGACTTGGAGCTGGCCAGCGCGCACCTTCCCGCTGTGTGTGCTGCTGTCCGCAAACAGCCTCCAAACAAAGCAGGGCGCTAAGGCAGGAGAAGTAAGCGCCCCAGGAGGGAAACTGCCTGCGAGGGAAGCTGTGCAGCACATGCCTTGTTCCGCTCGCCACTTGCCTCACTCTTAGGCAAAGCCCATCTCAGCTGGCTTGTAGGCGTGCCTCCGTGCTCAGAAGCAGCCCCGTGGCAGGCAGGACAGTGCCAGAAGTACTCTGGGCAAGCAGCATGCTGCTTCCCATACCCGGAACAAACTGCGAGCAGGTGCCTGCCTTGAGCTTCTATCTGCCGAGACTTGGAGCTGGCCAGCGCGCACCTTCCCGCTGTGTGTGCTGCACTCCGCAAACAGCCTCCAAACAAAGCAGGGCGCTAAGGCAGGAGAAGTAAGCGCCCCAGGAGGGAAACTGCCTGCGAGGGAAGCTGTGCAGCACATACCTTGTTCCGCTCGCCACTTGCCTCACTCTTAGGCAAAGCCCATCTCAGCTGGCTTGTAGGCGTGCCTCCGTGCTCAGAAGCAGCCCCGTGGCAGGCAGGACAGAGTGAGATGTCTTCTGGGCACGCAGCATGCTGCTTCCCATGTCCGGGACAAACTGCGAGCAGGTGCCTCGCTTGCGCTTGTATCTGCCGAGACTTGGAGCTGGCCAGCGCGCACCTTCCCGCTGTGTGTGCTGCTGTCCGCAAACAGCCTCCAAACAAAGCAGGGCGCTAAGGCAGGAGAAGTAAGCGCCCCAGGAGGGAAACTGCCTGCGAGGGAAGCTGTGCAGCACATGCCTTGTTCCGCTCGCCACTTGCCTCACTCTTAGGCAAAGCCCATCTCAGCTGGCTTGTAGGCGTGCCTCCGTGCTCAGAAGCAGCCCCGAGGCAGGCAGGACAGTGCCAGAAGTACTCTGGGCAAGCAGCATGCTGCTTCCCATACCCGGAACAAACTGCGAGCAGGTGCATGGCTTGCGCTTGTATCTGCCGAGACTTGGAGCTGGCCAGCGCGCACCTTCCCGCTGTGTGTGCTGCACTCCGCAAACAGCCTCCAAACAAAGCAGGGCACTAAGGCAAGAGAAGTAAGCACCCCAGGAGGGAATCTGCCTGCGAGGAAAGCTGTGCAGCACATGCCTTGTTCCGCTCGCCACTTGCCTCACTCTTAGGCAAAGCCCATATCAGCTGGCTTGTAGGAGTGCCTCCGTGCTCAGAAGCAGCCCCGAGGCAGGCAGGACAGTGCCAGAAGTACTCTGGGCAAGCAGCATGCTGCTTCCCATACCCGGAAAAAACTGCGAGCAGGTGCCTGCCTTGCGCTTCTATCTGCCGAGACTTGGAGCTGGCCAGCGCGCACCTTCCCGCTGTGTGTGCTGCTGTCCGCAAACAGCCTCCAAACAAAGCAGGGCGCTAAGGCAGGAGAAGTAAGCGCCCCAGGAGGGAAACTGCCTGCGAGGGAAGCTGTGCAGCACATGCCTTGTTCCGCTCGCCACTTGCCTCACTCTTAGGCAAAGCCCATCTCAGCTGGCTTGTAGGCGTGCCTCCGTGCTCAGAAGCAGCCCCGTGGCAGGCAGGACAGAGCGAGATGTCTTCTGGGCACGCAGCATGCTGCTTCCCATGTCCGGGACAAACTGCGAGCAGGTGCCTCGCTTGCGCTTGTATCTGCCGAGATTTGGAGCTGGCCAGCGCGCACCTTCCCGCTGTGTGTGCTGCTGTCCGCAAACAGCCTCCAAACAAAGCAGGGCGCTAAGGCAGGAGAAGTAAGCGCCCCAGGAGGGAAACTGCCTGCGAGGGAAGCTGTGCAGCACATGCCTTGTTCCGCTCGCCACTTGCCTCACTCTTAGGCAAAGCCCATCTCAGCTGGCTTGTAGGCGTGCCTCCGTGCTCAGAAGCAGCCCCGAGGCAGGCAGGACAGTGCCAGAAGTACTCTGGGCAAGCAGCATGCTGCTTCCCATACCCGGAACAAACTGCGAGCAGGTGCATGGCTTGCGCTTGTATCTGCCGAGACTTGGAGCTGGCCAGCGCGCACCTTCCCGCTGTGTGTGCTGCACTCCGCAAACAGCCTCCAAACAAAGCAGGGCACTAAGGCAAGAGAAGTAAGCACCCCAGGAGGGAATCTGCCTGCGAGGAAAGCTGTGCAGCACATGCCTTGTTCCGCTCGCCACTTGCCTCACTCTTAGGCAAAGCCCATCTCAGCTGGCTTGTAGGAGTGCCTCCGTGCTCAGAAGCAGCCCCGAGGCAGGCAGGACAGTGCCAGAAGTACTCTGGGCAAGCAGCATGCTGCTTCCCATACCCGGAACAAACTGCGAGCAGGTGCCTGCCTTGCGCTTCTATCTGCCGAGACTTGGAGCTGGCCAGCGCGCACCTTCCCGCTGTGTGTGCTGCTGTCCGCAAACAGCCTCCAAACAAAGCAGGGCGCTAAGGCAGGAGAAGTAAGCGCCCCAGGAGGGAAACTGCCTGCGAGGGAAGCTGTGCAGCACATGCCTTGTTCCGCTCGCCACTTGCCTCACTCTTAGGCAAAGCCCATCTCAGCTGGCTTGTAGGCGTGCCTCCGTGCTCAGAAGCAGCCCCGTGGCAGGCAGGACAGAGCGAGATGTCTTCTGGGCACGCAGCATGCTGCTTCCCATGCCCGGGACAAACTGCGAGCAGGTGCCTCGCTTGCGCTTGTATCTGCCGAGACTTGGAGCTGGCCAGCGCGCACCTTCCCGCTGTGTGTGCTGCTGTCCGCAAACAGCCTCCAAACAAAGCAGGGCACTAAGGCAGGAGAAGTAAGCGCCCCAGGAGGGAATCTGCCTGCGAGGGAAGCTGTGCAGCACATGCCTTGTTCCGCTCGCCACTTGCCTCACTCTTAGGCAAAGCCCATCTCAGCTGGCTTGTAGGCGTGCCTCCGTGCTCAGAAGCAGCCCCGTGGCAGGCAGGACAGTGCCAGAAGTACTCTGGGCAAGCAGCATGCTGCTTCCCATACCCGGAACAAACTGCGAGCAGGTGCATGGCTTGCGCTTGTATCTGCCGAGACTTGGAGCTGGCCAGCGCGCACCTTCCCGCTGTGTGTGCTGCACTCCGCAAACAGCCTCCAAACAAAGCAGGGCACTAAGGCAAGAGAAGTAAGCACCCCAGGAGGGAATCTGCCTGCGAGGAAAGCTGTGCAGCACATGCCTTTTTCCGCTCGCCACTTGCCTCACTCTTAGGCAAAGCCCATATCAGCTGGCTTGTAGGAGTGCCTCCGTGCTCAGAAGCAGCCCCGAGGCAGGCAGGACAGTGCCAGAAGTACTCTGGGCAAGCAGCATGCTGCTTCCCATACCCGGAACAAACTGCGAGCAGGTGCCTGCCTTGCGCTTCTATCTGCCGAGACTTGGAGCTGGCCAGCGCGCACCTTCCCGCTGTGTGTGCTGCTGTCCGCAAACAGCCTCCAAACAAAGCAGGGCGCTAAGGCAGGAGAAGTAAGCGCCCCAGGAGGGAAACTGCCTGCGAGGGAAGCTGTGCAGCACATGCCTTGTTCCGCTCGCCACTTGCCTCACTCTTAGGCAAAGCCCATCTCAGCTGGCTTGTAGGCGTGCCTCCGTGCTCAGAAGCAGCCCCGTGGCAGGCAGGACAGAGCGAGATGTCTTCTGGGCACGCAGCATGCTGCTTCCCATGTCCGGGACAAACTGCGAGCAGGTGCCTCGCTTGCGCTTGTATCTGCCGAGATTTGGAGCTGGCCAGCGCGCACCTTCCCGCTGTGTGTGCTGCTGTCCGCAAACAGCCTCCAAACAAAGCAGGGCGCTAAGGCAGGAGAAGTAAGCGCCCCAGGAGGGAAACTGCCTGCGAGGGAAGCTGTGCAGCACATGCCTTGTTCCGCTCGCCACTTGCCTCACTCTTAGGCAAAGCCCATCTCAGCTGGCTTGTAGGCGTGCCTCCGTGCTCAGAAGCAGCCCCGAGGCAGGCAGGACAGTGCCAGAAGTACTCTGGGCAAGCAGCATGCTGCTTCCCATGCCCGGGACAAACTGCGAGCAGGTGCCTGCCTTGCGCTTCTATCTGTCGAGACTTGGAGCTGGCCAGCGCGCACCTTCCCGCTGTGTGTGCTGCTGTCCGCAAACAGCCTCCAAACAAAGCAGGGCGCTAAGGCAGGAGAAGTAAGCGCCCCAGGAGGGAAACTGCCTGCGAGGGAAGCTGTGCAGCACATGCCTTGTTCCGCTCGCCACTTGCCTCACTCTTAGGCAAAGCCCATCTCAGCTGGCTTGTAGGCGTGCCTCCGTGCTCAGAAGCAGCCCCGTGGCAGGCAGGACAGAGCGAGATGTCTTCTGGGCACGCAGCATGCTGCTTCCCATGTCCGGGACAAACTGCGAGCAGGTGCCTGGCTTGCGCTTGTATCTGCCGAGACTTGGAGCTGGCCAGCGCGCACCTTCCCGCTGTGTGTGCTGCTGTCCACAAACAGCCTCCAAACAAAGCAGGGCGCTAAGGCAGGAGAAGTAAGCGCCCCAGGAGGGAAACTGCCTGCGAGGGAAGCTGTGCAGCACATGCCTTGTTCCGCTCGCCACTTGCCTCACTCTTAGGCAAAGCCCATCTCAGCTGGCTTGTAGGCGTGCCTCCGTGCTCAGAAGCAGCCCCGTGGCAGGCAGGACAGTGCCAGAAGTACTCTGGGCAAGCAGCATGCTGCTTCCCATACCCGGAACAAACTGCGAGCAGGTGCATGGCTTGCGCTTGTATCTGCCGAGACTTGGAGCTGGCCAGCGCGCACCTTCCCGCTGTGTGTGCTGCACTCCGCAAACAGCCTCCAAACAAAGCAGGGCACTAAGGCAAGAGAAGTAAGCACCCCAGGAGGGAATCTGCCTGCGAGGAAAGCTGTGCAGCACATGCCTTTTTCCGCTCGCCACTTGCCTCACTCTTAGGCAAAGCCCATATCAGCTGGCTTGTAGGAGTGCCTCCGTGCTCAGAAGCAGCCCCGAGGCAGGCAGGACAGTGCCAGAAGTACTCTGGGCAAGCAGCATGCTGCTTCCCATACCCGGAACAAACTGCGAGCAGGTGCCTGCCTTGCGCTTGTATCTGCCGAGACTTGGAGCTGGCCAGCGCGCACCTTCCCGCTGTGTGTGCTGCTGTCCGCAAACAGCCTCCAAACAAAGCAGGGCGCTAAGGCAGGAGAAGTAAGCGCCCCAGGAGGGAAACTGCCTGCGAGGGAAGCTGTGCAGCACATGCCTTGTTCCGCTCGCCACTTGCCTCACTCTTAGGCAAAGCCCATCTCAGCTGGCTTGTAGGCGTGCCTCCGTGCTCAGAAGCAGCCCCGTGGCAGGCAGGACAGAGCGAGATGTCTTCTGGGCACGCAGCATGCTGCTTCCCATGTCCGGGACAAACTGCGAGCAGGTGCCTCGCTTGCGCTTGTATCTGCCGAGACTTGGAGCTGGCCAGCGCGCACCTTCCCGCTGTGTGTGCTGCACTCCGCAAACAGCCTCCAAACAAAGCAGGGCACTAAGGCAAGAGAAGTAAGCACCCCAGGAGGGAATCTGCCTGCGAGGGAAGCTGTGCAGCACATGCCTTGTTCCGCTCGCCACTTGCCTCACTCTTAGGCAAAGCCCATATCAGCTGGCTTGTAGGAGTGCCTCCGTGCTCAGAAGCAGCCCCGAGGCAGGCAGGACAGTGCCAGAAGTACTCTGGGCAAGCAGCATGCTGCTTCCCATGCCCGGGACAAACTGCGAGCAGGTGCCTGCCTTGCGCTTGTATCTGCCGAGACTTGGAGCTGGCCAGCGCGCACCTTCCCGCTGTGTGTGCTGCTGTCCGCAAACAGCCTCCAAACAAAGCAGGGCGCTAAGGCAGGAGAAATAAGCGCCCCAGGAGGGAAACTGCCTGCGAGGGAAGCTGTGCAGCACATGCCTTGTTCCGCTCGCCACTTGCCTCACTCTTAGGCAAAGCCCATCTCAGCTGGCTTGTAGGCGTGCCTCCGTGCTCAGAAGCAGCCCCGTGGCAGGCAGGACAGAGCGAGATGTCTTCTGGGCACGCAGCATGCTGCTTCCCATGTCCGGGACAAACTGCGAGCAGGTGCCTCGCTTGCGCTTGTATCTGCCGAGATTTGGAGCTGGCCAGCGCGCACCTTCCCGCTGTGTGTGCTGCTGTCCGCAAACAGCCTCCAAACAAAGCAGGGCGCTAAGGCAGGAGAAGTAAGCGCCCCAGGAGGGAAACTGCCTGCGAGGGAAGCTGTGCAGCACATGCCTTGTTCCGCTCGCCACTTGCCTCACTCTTAGGCAAAGCCCATCTCAGCTGGCTTGTAGGCGTGCCTCCGTGCTCAGAAGCAGCCCCGAGGCAGGCAGGACAGTGCCAGAAGTACTCTGGGCAAGCAGCATGCTGCTTCCCATACCCGGAACAAACTGCGAGCAGGTGCATGGCTTGCGCTTGTATCTGCCGAGACTTGGAGCTGGCCAGCGCGCACCTTCCCGCTGTGTGTGCTGCACTCCGCAAAC
Source organism: Rhea pennata (assembly GCF_028389875.1). NCBI lineage: Eukaryota > Metazoa > Chordata > Aves > Rheiformes > Rheidae > Rhea > Rhea pennata. The sequence continues at coordinate 25,319,127 of NC_084672.1, forward strand.
AGCCTCCAAACAAAGCAGGGCACTAAGGCAAGAGAAGTAAGCACCCCAGGAGGGAATCTGCCTGCGAGGAAAGCTGTGCAGCACATGCCTTGTTCCGCTCGCCACTTGCCTCACTCTTAGGCAAAGCCCATATCAGCTGGCTTGTAGGAGTGCCTCCGTGCTCAGAAGCAGCCCCGAGGCAGGCAGGACAGTGCCAGAAGTACTCTGGGCAAGCAGCATGCTGCTTCCCATACCCGGAACAAACTGCGAGCAGGTGCCTGCCTTGCGCTTCTATCTGCCGAGACTTGGAGCTGGCCAGCGCGCACCTTCCCGCTGTGTGTGCTGCTGTCCGCAAACAGCCTCCAAACAAAGCAGGGCGCTAAGGCAGGAGAAGTAAGCGCCCCAGGAGGGAAACTGCCTGCGAGGGAAGCTGTGCAGCACATGCCTTGTTCCGCTCGCCACTTGCCTCACTCTTAGGCAAAGCCCATCTCAGCTGGCTTGTAGGCGTGCCTCCGTGCTCAGAAGCAGCCCCGTGGCAGGCAGGACAGAGCGAGATGTCTTCTGGGCACGCAGCATGCTGCTTCCCATGCCCGGGACAAACTGCGAGCAGGTGCCTCGCTTGCGCTTGTATCTGCCGAGACTTGGAGCTGGCCAGCGCGCACCTTCCCGCTGTGTGTGCTGCTGTCCGCAAACAGCCTCCAAACAAAGCAGGGCACTAAGGCAAGAGAAGTAAGCGCCCCAGGAGGGAATCTGCCTGCGAGGAAAGCTGTGCAGCACATGCCTTGTTCCGCTCGCCACTTGCCTCACTCTTAGGCAAAGCCCATCTCAGCTGGCTTGTAGGCGTGCCTCCGTGCTCAGAAGCAGCCCCGTGGCAGGCAGGACAGAGCGAGATGTCTTCTGGGCACGCAGCATGCTGCTTCCCATGCCCGGAACAAATCGCGAGCAGGTGCCTCACTTGCGCTTCTATGTGCCGAGACTTGGAGCTGGCCAGCGCGCACCTTCCCGCTGTGTGTGCTGCTGTCCGCAAACAGCCTCCAAACAAAGCAGGGCACTAAGGCAGAAGAACTAAGCGCCCCAGGAGGGAAACTGCCTGCGAGGGAAGCTGTGCAGCACATGCCTTGTTCCGCTCGCCACATGCCTCACTCTTAGGCAAAGCCCATCTCAGCTGGCTTGTAGGCGTGCCTCCGTGCTCAGAAGCAGCCCCGTGGCAGGCAGGACAGAGCGAGATGTCTTCTGGGCACGCAGCATGCTGCTTCCCATGCCCGGGACAAACTGCGAGCAGGTGCCTCGCTTGCGCTTGTATCTGCCGAGACTTGGAGCTGGCCAGCGCGCACCTTCCCGCTGTGTGTGCTGCTGTCCGCAAACAGCCTCCAAACAAAGCAGGGCACTAAGGCAAGAGAAGTAAGCGCCCCAGGAGGGAATCTGCCTGCGAGGAAAGCTGTGCAGCACATGCCTTGTTCCGCTCGCCACTTGCCTCACTCTTAGGCAAAGCCCATCTCAGCTGGCTTGTAGGCGTGCCTCCGTGCTCAGAAGCAGCCCCGTGGCAGGCAGGACAGAGCGAGATGTCTTCTGGGCACGCAGCATGCTGCTTCCCATGCCCGGAACAAATCGCGAGCAGGTGCCTCACTTGCGCTTCTATGTGCCGAGACTTGGAGCTGGCCAGCGCGCACCTTCCCGCTGTGTGTGCTGCTGTCCGCAAACAGCCTCCAAACAAAGCAGGGCGCTAAGGCAGGAGAAGTAAGCGCCCCAGGAGGGAAACTGCCTGCGAGGGAAGCTGTGCAGCACATGCCTTGTTCCGCTCGCCACTTGCCTCACTCTTAGGCAAAGCCCATCTCAGCTGGCTTGTAGGCGTGCCTCCGTGCTCAGAAGCAGCCCCGTGGCAGGCAGGACAGAGCGAGATGTCTTCTGGGCACGCAGCATGCTGCTTCCCATGTCCGGGACAAACTGCGAGCAGGTGCCTGGCTTGCGCTTGTATCTGCCGAGACTTGGAGCTGGCCAGCGCGCACCTTCCCGCTGTGTGTGCTGCTGTCCACAAACAGCCTCCAAACAAAGCAGGGCGCTAAGGCAGGAGAAGTAAGCGCCCCAGGAGGGAAACTGCCTGCGAGGGAAGCTGTGCAGCACATGCCTTGTTCCGCTCGCCACTTGCCTCACTCTTAGGCAAAGCCCATCTCAGCTGGCTTGTAGGCGTGCCTCCGTGCTCAGAAGCAGCCCCGTGGCAGGCAGGACAGTGCCAGAAGTACTCTGGGCAAGCAGCATGCTGCTTCCCATACCCGGAACAAACTGCGAGCAGGTGCCTGCCTTGAGCTTCTATCTGCCGAGACTTGGAGCTGGCCAGCGCGCACCTTCCCGCTGTGTGTGCTGCACTCCGCAAACAGCCTCCAAACAAAGCAGGGCGCTAAGGCAGGAGAAGTAAGCGCCCCAGGAGGGAAACTGCCTGCGAGGGAAGCTGTGCAGCACATACCTTGTTCCGCTCGCCACTTGCCTCACTCTTAGGCAAAGCCCATCTCAGCTGGCTTGTAGGCGTGCCTCCGTGCTCAGAAGCAGCCCCGTGGCAGGCAGGACAGAGCGAGATGTCTTCTGGGCACGCAGCATGCTGCTTCCCATGTCCGGGACAAACTGCGAGCAGGTGCCTCGCTTGCGCTTGTATCTGCCGAGACTTGGAGCTGGCCAGCGCGCACCTTCCCGCTGTGTGTGCTGCTGTCCGCAAACAGCCTCCAAACAAAGCAGGGCGCTAAGGCAGGAGAAGTAAGCGCCCCAGGAGGGAAACTGCCTGCGAGGGAAGCTGTGCAGCACATGCCTTGTTCCGCTCGCCACTTGCCTCACTCTTAGGCAAAGCCCATCTCAGCTGGCTTGTAGGCGTGCCTCCGTGCTCAGAAGCAGCCCCGAGGCAGGCAGGACAGTGCCAGAAGTACTCTGGGCAAGCAGCATGCTGCTTCCCATACCCGGAACAAACTGCGAGCAGGTGCATGGCTTGCGCTTGTATCTGCCGAGACTTGGAGCTGGCCAGCGCGCACCTTCCCGCTGTGTGTGCTGCACTCCGCAAACAGCCTCCAAACAAAGCAGGGCACTAAGGCAAGAGAAGTAAGCACCCCAGGAGGGAATCTGCCTGCGAGGAAAGCTGTGCAGCACATGCCTTGTTCCGCTCGCCACTTGCCTCACTCTTAGGCAAAGCCCATATCAGCTGGCTTGTAGGAGTGCCTCCGTGCTCAGAAGCAGCCCCGAGGCAGGCAGGACAGTGCCAGAAGTACTCTGGGCAAGCAGCATGCTGCTTCCCATACCCGGAAAAAACTGCGAGCAGGTGCCTGCCTTGCGCTTCTATCTGCCGAGACTTGGAGCTGGCCAGCGCGCACCTTCCCGCTGTGTGTGCTGCTGTCCGCAAACAGCCTCCAAACAAAGCAGGGCGCTAAGGCAGGAGAAGTAAGCGCCCCAGGAGGGAAACTGCCTGCGAGGGAAGCTGTGCAGCACATGCCTTGTTCCGCTCGCCACTTGCCTCACTCTTAGGCAAAGCCCATCTCAGCTGGCTTGTAGGCGTGCCTCCGTGCTCAGAAGCAGCCCCGTGGCAGGCAGGACAGAGCGAGATGTCTTCTGGGCACGCAGCATGCTGCTTCCCATGTCCGGGACAAACTGCGAGCAGGTGCCTCGCTTGCGCTTGTATCTGCCGAGATTTGGAGCTGGCCAGCGCGCACCTTCCCGCTGTGTGTGCTGCTGTCCGCAAACAGCCTCCAAACAAAGCAGGGCGCTAAGGCAGGAGAAGTAAGCGCCCCAGGAGGGAAACTGCCTGCGAGGGAAGCTGTGCAGCACATGCCTTGTTCCGCTCGCCACTTGCCTCACTCTTAGGCAAAGCCCATCTCAGCTGGCTTGTAGGCGTGCCTCCGTGCTCAGAAGCAGCCCCGAGGCAGGCAGGACAGTGCCAGAAGTACTCTGGGCAAGCAGCATGCTGCTTCCCATACCCGGAACAAACTGCGAGCAGGTGCATGGCTTGCGCTTGTATCTGCCGAGACTTGGAGCTGGCCAGCGCGCACCTTCCCGCTGTGTGTGCTGCACTCCGCAAACAGCCTCCAAACAAAGCAGGGCACTAAGGCAAGAGAAGTAAGCACCCCAGGAGGGAATCTGCCTGCGAGGAAAGCTGTGCAGCACATGCCTTGTTCCGCTCGCCACTTGCCTCACTCTTAGGCAAAGCCCATCTCAGCTGGCTTGTAGGAGTGCCTCCGTGCTCAGAAGCAGCCCCGAGGCAGGCAGGACAGTGCCAGAAGTACTCTGGGCAAGCAGCATGCTGCTTCCCATACCCGGAACAAACTGCGAGCAGGTGCCTGCCTTGCGCTTCTATCTGCCGAGACTTGGAGCTGGCCAGCGCGCACCTTCCCGCTGTGTGTGCTGCTGTCCGCAAACAGCCTCCAAACAAAGCAGGGCGCTAAGGCAGGAGAAGTAAGCGCCCCAGGAGGGAAACTGCCTGCGAGGGAAGCTGTGCAGCACATGCCTTGTTCCGCTCGCCACTTGCCTCACTCTTAGGCAAAGCCCATCTCAGCTGGCTTGTAGGCGTGCCTCCGTGCTCAGAAGCAGCCCCGTGGCAGGCAGGACAGAGCGAGATGTCTTCTGGGCACGCAGCATGCTGCTTCCCATGCCCGGGACAAACTGCGAGCAGGTGCCTCGCTTGCGCTTGTATCTGCCGAGACTTGGAGCTGGCCAGCGCGCACCTTCCCGCTGTGTGTGCTGCTGTCCGCAAACAGCCTCCAAACAAAGCAGGGCACTAAGGCAGGAGAAGTAAGCGCCCCAGGAGGGAATCTGCCTGCGAGGGAAGCTGTGCAGCACATGCCTTGTTCCGCTCGCCACTTGCCTCACTCTTAGGCAAAGCCCATCTCAGCTGGCTTGTAGGCGTGCCTCCGTGCTCAGAAGCAGCCCCGTGGCAGGCAGGACAGTGCCAGAAGTACTCTGGGCAAGCAGCATGCTGCTTCCCATACCCGGAACAAACTGCGAGCAGGTGCATGGCTTGCGCTTGTATCTGCCGAGACTTGGAGCTGGCCAGCGCGCACCTTCCCGCTGTGTGTGCTGCACTCCGCAAACAGCCTCCAAACAAAGCAGGGCACTAAGGCAAGAGAAGTAAGCACCCCAGGAGGGAATCTGCCTGCGAGGAAAGCTGTGCAGCACATGCCTTTTTCCGCTCGCCACTTGCCTCACTCTTAGGCAAAGCCCATATCAGCTGGCTTGTAGGAGTGCCTCCGTGCTCAGAAGCAGCCCCGAGGCAGGCAGGACAGTGCCAGAAGTACTCTGGGCAAGCAGCATGCTGCTTCCCATACCCGGAACAAACTGCGAGCAGGTGCCTGCCTTGCGCTTCTATCTGCCGAGACTTGGAGCTGGCCAGCGCGCACCTTCCCGCTGTGTGTGCTGCTGTCCGCAAACAGCCTCCAAACAAAGCAGGGCGCTAAGGCAGGAGAAGTAAGCGCCCCAGGAGGGAAACTGCCTGCGAGGGAAGCTGTGCAGCACATGCCTTGTTCCGCTCGCCACTTGCCTCACTCTTAGGCAAAGCCCATCTCAGCTGGCTTGTAGGCGTGCCTCCGTGCTCAGAAGCAGCCCCGTGGCAGGCAGGACAGAGCGAGATGTCTTCTGGGCACGCAGCATGCTGCTTCCCATGTCCGGGACAAACTGCGAGCAGGTGCCTCGCTTGCGCTTGTATCTGCCGAGATTTGGAGCTGGCCAGCGCGCACCTTCCCGCTGTGTGTGCTGCTGTCCGCAAACAGCCTCCAAACAAAGCAGGGCGCTAAGGCAGGAGAAGTAAGCGCCCCAGGAGGGAAACTGCCTGCGAGGGAAGCTGTGCAGCACATGCCTTGTTCCGCTCGCCACTTGCCTCACTCTTAGGCAAAGCCCATCTCAGCTGGCTTGTAGGCGTGCCTCCGTGCTCAGAAGCAGCCCCGAGGCAGGCAGGACAGTGCCAGAAGTACTCTGGGCAAGCAGCATGCTGCTTCCCATACCCGGAACAAACTGCGAGCAGGTGCATGGCTTGCGCTTGTATCTGCCGAGACTTGGAGCTGGCCAGCGCGCACCTTCCCGCTGTGTGTGCTGCTGTCCGCAAACAGCCTCCAAACAAAGCAGGGCACTAAGGCAAGAGAAGTAAGCGCCCCAGGAGGGAATCTACCTGCGAGGAAAGCTGTGCAGCACATGCCTTGTTCCGCTCGCCACTTGCCTCACTCTTAGGCAAAGCCCATCTCAGCTGGCTTGTAGGCGTGCCTCCGTGCTCAGAAGCAGCCCCGTGGCAGGCAGGACAGAGCGAGATGTCTTCTGGGCACGCAGCATGCTGCTTCCCATGCCCGGAACAAATCGCGAGCAGGTGCCTCACTTGCGCTTCTATGTGCCGAGACTTGGAGCTGGCCAGCGCGCACCTTCCCGCTGTGTGTGCTGCACTCCGCAAACAGCCTCCAAACAAAGCAGGGCACTAAGGCAAGAGAAGTAAGCACCCCAGGAGGGAATCTGCCTGCGAGGAAAGCTGTGCAGCACATGCCTTGTTCCGCTCGCCACTTGCCTCACTCTTAGGCAAATCCCATATCAGCTGGCTTGTAGGAGTGCCTCCGTGCTCAGAAGCAGCCCCGAGGCAGGCAGGACAGTGCCAGAAGTACTCTGGGCAAGCAGCATGCTGCTTCCCATGCCCGGGACAAACTGCGAGCAGGTGCCTGCCTTGCGCTTCTATCTGCCGAGACTTGGAGCTGGCCAGCGCGCACCTTCCCGCTGTGTGTGCTGCTGTCCGCAAACAGCCTCCAAACAAAGCAGGGCGCTAAGGCAGGAGAAGTAAGCGCCCCAGGAGGGAAACTGCCTGCGAGGGAAGCTGTGCAGCACATGCCTTGTTCCGCTCGCCACTTGCCTCACTCTTAGGCAAAGCCCATCTCAGCTGGCTTGTAGGCGTGCCTCCGTGCTCAGAAGCAGCCCCGTGGCAGGCAGGACAGAGCGAGATGTCTTCTGGGCACGCAGCATGCTGCTTCCCATGTCCGGGACAAACTGCGAGCAGGTGCCTGGCTTGCGCTTGTATCTGCCGAGACTTGGAGCTGGCCAGCGCGCACCTTCCCGCTGTGTGTGCTGCTGTCCACAAACAGCCTCCAAACAAAGCAGGGCGCTAAGGCAGGAGAAGTAAGCGCCCCAGGAGGGAAACTGCCTGCGAGGGAAGCTGTGCAGCACATGCCTTGTTCCGCTCGCCACTTGCCTCACTCTTAGGCAAAGCCCATCTCAGCTGGCTTGTAGGCGTGCCTCCGTGCTCAGAAGCAGCCCCGTGGCAGGCAGGACAGTGCCAGAAGTACTCTGGGCAAGCAGCATGCTGCTTCCCATACCCGGAACAAACTGCGAGCAGGTGCATGGCTTGCGCTTGTATCTGCCGAGACTTGGAGCTGGCCAGCGCGCACCTTCCCGCTGTGTGTGCTGCACTCCGCAAACAGCCTCCAAACAAAGCAGGGCACTAAGGCAAGAGAAGTAAGCACCCCAGGAGGGAATCTGCCTGCGAGGAAAGCTGTGCAGCACATGCCTTTTTCCGCTCGCCACTTGCCTCACTCTTAGGCAAAGCCCATATCAGCTGGCTTGTAGGAGTGCCTCCGTGCTCAGAAGCAGCCCCGAGGCAGGCAGGACAGTGCCAGAAGTACTCTGGGCAAGCAGCATGCTGCTTCCCATACCCGGAACAAACTGCGAGCAGGTGCCTGCCTTGCGCTTGTATCTGCCGAGACTTGGAGCTGGCCAGCGCGCACCTTCCCGCTGTGTGTGCTGCTGTCCGCAAACAGCCTCCAAACAAAGCAGGGCGCTAAGGCAGGAGAAGTAAGCGCCCCAGGAGGGAAACTGCCTGCGAGGGAAGCTGTGCAGCACATGCCTTGTTCCGCTCGCCACTTGCCTCACTCTTAGGCAAAGCCCATCTCAGCTGGCTTGTAGGCGTGCCTCCGTGCTCAGAAGCAGCCCCGTGGCAGGCAGGACAGAGCGAGATGTCTTCTGGGCACGCAGCATGCTGCTTCCCATGTCCGGGACAAACTGCGAGCAGGTGCCTCGCTTGCGCTTGTATCTGCCGAGACTTGGAGCTGGCCAGCGCGCACCTTCCCGCTGTGTGTGCTGCACTCCGCAAACAGCCTCCAAACAAAGCAGGGCACTAAGGCAAGAGAAGTAAGCACCCCAGGAGGGAATCTGCCTGCGAGGGAAGCTGTGCAGCACATGCCTTGTTCCGCTCGCCACTTGCCTCACTCTTAGGCAAAGCCCATATCAGCTGGCTTGTAGGAGTGCCTCCGTGCTCAGAAGCAGCCCCGAGGCAGGCAGGACAGTGCCAGAAGTACTCTGGGCAAGCAGCATGCTGCTTCCCATGCCCGGGACAAACTGCGAGCAGGTGCCTGCCTTGCGCTTGTATCTGCCGAGACTTGGAGCTGGCCAGCGCGCACCTTCCCGCTGTGTGTGCTGCTGTCCGCAAACAGCCTCCAAACAAAGCAGGGCGCTAAGGCAGGAGAAATAAGCGCCCCAGGAGGGAAACTGCCTGCGAGGGAAGCTGTGCAGCACATGCCTTGTTCCGCTCGCCACTTGCCTCACTCTTAGGCAAAGCCCATCTCAGCTGGCTTGTAGGCGTGCCTCCGTGCTCAGAAGCAGCCCCGTGGCAGGCAGGACAGAGCGAGATGTCTTCTGGGCACGCAGCATGCTGCTTCCCATGTCCGGGACAAACTGCGAGCAGGTGCCTCGCTTGCGCTTGTATCTGCCGAGATTTGGAGCTGGCCAGCGCGCACCTTCCCGCTGTGTGTGCTGCTGTCCGCAAACAGCCTCCAAACAAAGCAGGGCGCTAAGGCAGGAGAAGTAAGCGCCCCAGGAGGGAAACTGCCTGCGAGGGAAGCTGTGCAGCACATGCCTTGTTCCGCTCGCCACTTGCCTCACTCTTAGGCAAAGCCCATCTCAGCTGGCTTGTAGGCGTGCCTCCGTGCTCAGAAGCAGCCCCGAGGCAGGCAGGACAGTGCCAGAAGTACTCTGGGCAAGCAGCATGCTGCTTCCCATACCCGGAACAAACTGCGAGCAGGTGCATGGCTTGCGCTTGTATCTGCCGAGACTTGGAGCTGGCCAGCGCGCACCTTCCCGCTGTGTGTGCTGCACTCCGCAAACAGCCTCCAAACAAAGCAGGGCACTAAGGCAAGAGAAGTAAGCACCCCAGGAGGGAATCTGCCTGCGAGGAAAGCTGTGCAGCACATGCCTTGTTCCGCTCGCCACTTGCCTCACTCTTAGGCAAAGCCCATATCAGCTGGCTTGTAGGAGTGCCTCCGTGCTCAGAAGCAGCCCCGAGGCAGGCAGGACAGTGCCAGAAGTACTCTGGGCAAGCAGCATGCTGCTTCCCATACCCGGAACAAACTGCGAGCAGGTGCCTGCCTTGCGCTTCTATCTGCCGAGACTTGGAGCTGGCCAGCGCGCACCTTCCCGCTGTGTGTGCTGCTGTCCGCAAACAGCCTCCAAACAAAGCAGGGCGCTAAGGCAGGAGAAGTAAGCGCCCCAGGAGGGAAACTGCCTGCGAGGGAAGCTGTGCAGCACATGCCTTGTTCCGCTCGCCACTTGCCTCACTCTTAGGCAAAGCCCATCTCAGCTGGCTTGTAGGCGTGCCTCCGTGCTCAGAAGCAGCCCCGTGGCAGGCAGGACAGAGCGAGATGTCTTCTGGGCACGCAGCATGCTGCTTCCCATGCCCGGGACAAACTGCGAGCAGGTGCCTCGCTTGCGCTTGTATCTGCCGAGACTTGGAGCTGGCCAGCGCGCACCTTCCCGCTGTGTGTGCTGCTGTCCGCAAACAGCCTCCAAACAAAGCAGGGCACTAAGGCAAGAGAAGTAAGCGCCCCAGGAGGGAATCTGCCTGCGAGGAAAGCTGTGCAGCACATGCCTTGTTCCGCTCGCCACTTGCCTCACTCTTAGGCAAAGCCCATCTCAGCTGGCTTGTAGGCGTGCCTCCGTGCTCAGAAGCAGCCCCGTGGCAGGCAGGACAGAGCGAGATGTCTTCTGGGCACGCAGCATGCTGCTTCCCATGCCCGGAACAAATCGCGAGCAGGTGCCTCACTTGCGCTTCTATGTGCCGAGACTTGGAGCTGGCCAGCGCGCACCTTCCCGCTGTGTGTGCTGCTGTCCGCAAACAGCCTCCAAACAAAGCAGGGCACTAAGGCAGAAGAACTAAGCGCCCCAGGAGGGAAACTGCCTGCGAGGGAAGCTGTGCAGCACATGCCTTGTTCCGCTCGCCACATGCCTCACTCTTAGGCAAAGCCCATCTCAGCTGGCTTGTAGGCGTGCCTCCGTGCTCAGAAGCAGCCCCGTGGCAGGCAGGACAGAGCGAGATGTCTTCTGGGCACGCAGCATGCTGCTTCCCATGCCCGGGACAAACTGCGAGCAGGTGCCTCGCTTGCGCTTGTATCTGCCGAGACTTGGAGCTGGCCAGCGCGCACCTTCCCGCTGTGTGTGCTGCTGTCCGCAAACAGCCTCCAAACAAAGCAGGGCACTAAGGCAAGAGAAGTAAGCGCCCCAGGAGGGAATCTGCCTGCGAGGAAAGCTGTGCAGCACATGCCTTGTTCCGCTCGCCACTTGCCTCACTCTTAGGCAAAGCCCATCTCAGCTGGCTTGTAGGCGTGCCTCCGTGCTCAGAAGCAGCCCCGTGGCAGGCAGGACAGAGCGAGATGTCTTCTGGGCACGCAGCATGCTGCTTCCCATGCCCGGAACAAATCGCGAGCAGGTGCCTCACTTGCGCTTCTATGTGCCGAGACTTGGAGCTGGCCAGCGCGCACCTTCCCGCTGTGTGTGCTGCTGTCCGCAAACAGCCTCCAAACAAAGCAGGGCGCTAAGGCAGGAGAAGTAAGCGCCCCAGGAGGGAAACTGCCTGCGAGGGAAGCTGTGCAGCACATGCCTTGTTCCGCTCGCCACTTGCCTCACTCTTAGGCAAAGCCCATCTCAGCTGGCTTGTAGGCGTGCCTCCGTGCTCAGAAGCAGCCCCGTGGCAGGCAGGACAGAGCGAGATGTCTTCTGGGCACGCAGCATGCTGCTTCCCATACCCGGAACAAACTGCGAGCAGGTGCCTGGCTTGCGCTTGTATCTGCCGAGACTTGGAGCTGGCCAGCGCGCACCTTCCCGCTGTGTGTGCTGCTGTCCACAAACAGCCTCCAAACAAAGCAGGGCGCTAAGGCAGGAGAAGTAAGCGCCCCAGGAGGGAAACTGCCTGCGAGGGAAGCTGTGCAGCACATGCCTTGTTCCGCTCGCCACTTGCCTCACTCTTAGGCAAAGCCCATCTCAGCTGGCTTGTAGGCGTGCCTCCGTGCTCAGAAGCAGCCCCGTGGCAGGCAGGACAGTGCCAGAAGTACTCTGGGCAAGCAGCATGCTGCTTCCCATACCCGGAACAAACTGCGAGCAGGTGCCTGCCTTGAGCTTCTATCTGCCGAGACTTGGAGCTGGCCAGCGCGCACCTTCCCGCTGTGTGTGCTGCACTCCGCAAACAGCCTCCAAACAAAGCAGGGCGCTAAGGCAGGAGAAGTAAGCGCCCCAGGAGGGAAACTGCCTGCGAGGGAAGCTGTGCAGCACATACCTTGTTCCGCTCGCCACTTGCCTCACTCTTAGGCAAAGCCCATCTCAGCTGGCTTGTAGGCGTGCCTCCGTGCTCAGAAGCAGCCCCGTGGCAGGCAGGACAGAGCGAGATGTCTTCTGGGCACGCAGCATGCTGCTTCCCATGTCCGGGACAAACTGCGAGCAGGTGCCTCGCTTGCGCTTGTATCTGCCGAGACTTGGAGCTGGCCAGCGCGCACCTTCCCGCTGTGTGTGCTGCTGTCCGCAAACAGCCTCCAAACAAAGCAGGGCGCTAAGGCAGGAGAAGTAAGCGCCCCAGGAGGGAAACTGCCTGCGAGGGAAGCTGTGCAGCACATGCCTTGTTCCGCTCGCCACTTGCCTCACTCTTAGGCAAAGCCCATCTCAGCTGGCTTGTAGGCGTGCCTCCGTGCTCAGAAGCAGCCCCGAGGCAGGCAGGACAGTGCCAGAAGTACTCTGGGCAAGCAGCATGCTGCTTCCCATACCCGGAACAAACTGCGAGCAGGTGCATGGCTTGCGCTTGTATCTGCCGAGACTTGGAGCTGGCCAGCGCGCACCTTCCCGCTGTGTGTGCTGCACTCCGCAAACAGCCTCCAAACAAAGCAGGGCACTAAGGCAAGAGAAGTAAGCACCCCAGGAGGGAATCTGCCTGCGAGGAAAGCTGTGCAGCACATGCCTTGTTCCGCTCGCCACTTGCCTCACTCTTAGGCAAAGCCCATATCAGCTGGCTTGTAGGAGTGCCTCCGTGCTCAGAAGCAGCCCCGAGGCAGGCAGGACAGTGCCAGAAGTACTCTGGGCAAGCAGCATGCTGCTTCCCATACCCGGAAAAAACTGCGAGCAGGTGCCTGCCTTGCGCTTCTATCTGCCGAGACTTGGAGCTGGCCAGCGCGCACCTTCCCGCTGTGTGTGCTGCTGTCCGCAAACAGCCTCCAAACAAAGCAGGGCGCTAAGGCAGGAGAAGTAAGCGCCCCAGGAGGGAAACTGCCTGCGAGGGAAGCTGTGCAGCACATGCCTTGTTCCGCTCGCCACTTGCCTCACTCTTAGGCAAAGCCCATCTCAGCTGGCTTGTAGGCGTGCCTCCGTGCTCAGAAGCAGCCCCGTGGCAGGCAGGACAGAGCGAGATGTCTTCTGGGCACGCAGCATGCTGCTTCCCATGTCCGGGACAAACTGCGAGCAGGTGCCTCGCTTGCGCTTGTATCTGCCGAGATTTGGAGCTGGCCAGCGCGCACCTTCCCGCTGTGTGTGCTGCTGTCCGCAAACAGCCTCCAAACAAAGCAGGGCGCTAAGGCAGGAGAAGTAAGCGCCCCAGGAGGGAAACTGCCTGCGAGGGAAGCTGTGCAGCACATGCCTTGTTCCGCTCGCCACTTGCCTCACTCTTAGGCAAAGCCCATCTCAGCTGGCTTGTAGGCGTGCCTCCGTGCTCAGAAGCAGCCCCGAGGCAGGCAGGACAGTGCCAGAAGTACTCTGGGCAAGCAGCATGCTGCTTCCCATACCCGGAACAAACTGCGAGCAGGTGCATGGCTTGCGCTTGTATCTGCCGAGACTTGGAGCTGGCCAGCGCGCACCTTCCCGCTGTGTGTGCTGCACTCCGCAAACAGCCTCCAAACAAAGCAGGGCACTAAGGCAAGAGAAGTAAGCACCCCAGGAGGGAATCTGCCTGCGAGGAAAGCTGTGCAGCACATGCCTTGTTCCGCTCGCCACTTGCCTCACTCTTAGGCAAAGCCCATCTCAGCTGGCTTGTAGGAGTGCCTCCGTGCTCAGAAGCAGCCCCGAGGCAGGCAGGACAGTGCCAGAAGTACTCTGGGCAAGCAGCATGCTGCTTCCCATACCCGGAACAAACTGCGAGCAGGTGCCTGCCTTGCGCTTCTATCTGCCGAGACTTGGAGCTGGCCAGCGCGCACCTTCCCGCTGTGTGTGCTGCTGTCCGCAAACAGCCTCCAAACAAAGCAGGGCGCTAAGGCAGGAGAAGTAAGCGCCCCAGGAGGGAAACTGCCTGCGAGGGAAGCTGTGCAGCACATGCCTTGTTCCGCTCGCCACTTGCCTCACTCTTAGGCAAAGCCCATCTCAGCTGGCTTGTAGGCGTGCCTCCGTGCTCAGAAGCAGCCCCGTGGCAGGCAGGACAGAGCGAGATGTCTTCTGGGCACGCAGCATGCTGCTTCCCATGCCCGGGACAAACTGCGAGCAGGTGCCTCGCTTGCGCTTGTATCTGCCGAGACTTGGAGCTGGCCAGCGCGCACCTTCCCGCTGTGTGTGCTGCTGTCCGCAAACAGCCTCCAAACAAAGCAGGGCACTAAGGCAAGAGAAGTAAGCGCCCCAGGAGGGAATCTGCCTGCGAGGGAAGCTGTGCAGCACATGCCTTGTTCCGCTCGCCACTTGCCTCACTCTTAGGCAAAGCCCATCTCAGCTGGCTTGTAGGCGTGCCTCCGTGCTCAGAAGCAGCCCCGTGGCAGGCAGGACAGTGCCAGAAGTACTCTGGGCAAGCAGCATGCTGCTTCCCATACCCGGAACAAACTGCGAGCAGGTGCATGGCTTGCGCTTGTATCTGCCGAGACTTGGAGCTGGCCAGCGCGCACCTTCCCGCTGTGTGTGCTGCACTCCGCAAACAGCCTCCAAACAAAGCAGGGCACTAAGGCAAGAGAAGTAAGCACCCCAGGAGGGAATCTGCCTGCGAGGAAAGCTGTGCAGCACATGCCTTTTTCCGCTCGCCACTTGCCTCACTCTTAGGCAAAGCCCATATCAGCTGGCTTGTAGGAGTGCCTCCGTGCTCAGAAGCAGCCCCGAGGCAGGCAGGACAGTGCCAGAAGTACTCTGGGCAAGCAGCATGCTGCTTCCCATACCCGGAACAAACTGCGAGCAGGTGCCTGCCTTGCGCTTCTATCTGCCGAGACTTGGAGCTGGCCAGCGCGCACCTTCCCGCTGTGTGTGCTGCTGTCCGCAAACAGCCTCCAAACAAAGCAGGGCGCTAAGGCAGGAGAAGTAAGCGCCCCAGGAGGGAAACTGCCTGCGAGGGAAGCTGTGCAGCACATGCCTTGTTCCGCTCGCCACTTGCCTCACTCTTAGGCAAAGCCCATCTCAGCTGGCTTGTAGGCGTGCCTCCGTGCTCAGAAGCAGCCCCGTGGCAGGCAGGACAGAGCGAGATGTCTTCTGGGCACGCAGCATGCTGCTTCCCATGTCCGGGACAAACTGCGAGCAGGTGCCTCGCTTGCGCTTGTATCTGCCGAGATTTGGAGCTGGCCAGCGCGCACCTTCCCGCTGTGTGTGCTGCTGTCCGCAAACAGCCTCCAAACAAAGCAGGGCGCTAAGGCAGGAGAAGTAAGCGCCCCAGGAGGGAAACTGCCTGCGAGGGAAGCTGTGCAGCACATGCCTTGTTCCGCTCGCCACTTGCCTCACTCTTAGGCAAAGCCCATCTCAGCTGGCTTGTAGGCGTGCCTCCGTGCTCAGAAGCAGCCCCGAGGCAGGCAGGACAGTGCCAGAAGTACTCTGGGCAAGCAGCATGCTGCTTCCCATACCCGGAACAAACTGCGAGCAGGTGCATGGCTTGCGCTTGTATCTGCCGAGACTTGGAGCTGGCCAGCGCGCACCTTCCCGCTGTGTGTGCTGCACTCCGCAAACAGCCTCCAAACAAAGCAGGGCACTAAGGCAAGAGAAGTAAGCACCCCAGGAGGGAATCTGCCTGCGAGGAAAGCTGTGCAGCACATGCCTTGTTCCGCTCGCCACTTGCCTCACTCTTAGGCAAAGCCCATATCAGCTGGCTTGTAGGAGTGCCTCCGTGCTCAGAAGCAGCCCCGAGGCAGGCAGGACAGTGCCAGAAGTACTCTGGGCAAGCAGCATGCTGCTTCCCATGCCCGGGACAAACTGCGAGCAGGTGCCTGCCTTGCGCTTGTATCTGCCGAGACTTGGAGCTGGCCAGCGCGCACCTTCCCGCTGTGTGTGCTGCTGTCCGCAAACAGCCTCCAAACAAAGCAGGGCGCTAAGGCAGGAGAAGTAAGCGCCCCAGGAGGGAAACTGCCTGCGAGGGAAGCTGTGCAGCACATGCCTTGTTCCGCTCGCCACTTGCCTCACTCTTAGGCAAAGCCCATCTCAGCTGGCTTGTAGGCGTGCCTCCGTGCTCAGAAGCAGCCCCGAGGCAGGCAGGACAGTGCCAGAAGTACTCTGGGCAAGCAGCATGCTGCTTCCCATACCCGGAACAAACTGCGAGCAGGTGCATGGCTTGCGCTTGTATCTGCCGAGACTTGGAGCTGGCCAGCGCGCACCTTCCCGCTGTGTGTGCTGCACTCCGCAAACAGCCTCCAAACAAAGCAGGGCACTAAGGCAAGAGAAGTAAGCGCCCCAGGAGGGAATCTGCCTGCGAGGAAAGCTGTGCAGCACATGCCTTGTTCCGCTCGCCACTTGCCTCACTCTTAGGCAAAGCCCATATCAGCTGGCTTGTAGGAGTGCCTCCGTGCTCAGAAGCAGCCCCGAGGCAGGCAGGACAGTGCCAGAAGTACTCTGGGCACGCAGCATGCTGCTTCCCATACCCGGAACAAACTGCGAGCAGGTGCCTGCCTTGCGCTTGTATCTGCCGAGACTTGGAGCTGGCCAGCGCGCACCTTCCCGCTGTGTGTGCTGCTGTCCGCAAACAGCCTCCAAACAAAGCAGGGCGCTAAGGCAGGAGAAGTAAGCGCCCCAGGAGGGAAACTGCCTGCGAGGGAAGCTGTGCAGCACATGCCTTGTTCCGCTCGCCACTTCCCTCACTCTTAGGCAAAGCCCATCTCAGCTGGCTTGTAGGCGTGCCTCCGTGCTCAGAAGCAGCCCCGTGGCAGGCAGGACAGAGCGAGATGTCTTCTGGGCACGCAGCATGCTGCTTCCCATGCCCGGGACAAACTGCGAGCAGGTGCCTCGCTTGCGCTTGTATCTGCCGAGACTTGGAGCTGGCCAGCGCGCACCTTCCCGCTGTGTGTGCTGCTGTCCGCAAACAGCCTCCAAACAAAGCAGGGCACTAAGGCAGGAGAAGTAAGCGCCCCAGGAGGGAATCTGCCTGCGAGGAAAGCTGTGCAGCACATGCCTTGTTCCGCTCGCCACTTGCCTCACTCTTAGGCAAAGCCCATCTCAGCTGGCTTGTAGGCGTGCCTCCGTGCTCAGAAGCAGCCCCGTGGCAGGCAGGACAGAGCGAGATGTCTTCTGGGCACGCAGCATGCTGCTTCCCATGCCCGGAACAAATCGCGAGCAGGTGCCTCACTTGCGCTTCTATGTGCCGAGACTTGGAGCTGGCCAGCGCGCACCTTCCCGCTGTGTGTGCTGCTGTCCGCAAACAGCCTCCAAACAAAGCAGGGCACTAAGGCAGGAGAACTAAGCGCCCCAGGAGGGAAACTGCCTGCGAGGGAAGCTGTGCAGCACATGCCTTGTTCCGCTCGCCACTTGCCTCACTCTTAGGCAAAGCCCATCTCAGCTGGCTTGTAGGCGTGCCTCCGTGCTCAGAAGCAGCCCCGTGGCAGGCAGGACAGAGCGAGATGTCTTCTGGGCACGCAGCATGCTGCTTCCCATGTCCGGGACAAACTGCGAGCAGGTGCCTCGCTTGCGCTTGTATCTGCCGAGATTTGGAGCTGGCCAGCGCGCACCTTCCCGCTGTGTGTGCTGCTGTCCGCAAACAGCCTCCAAACAAAGCAGGGCGCTAAGGCAGGAGAAGTAAGCGCCCCAGGAGGGAAACTGCCTGCGAGGGAAGCTGTGCAGCACATGCCTTGTTCCGCTCGCCACTTGCCTCACTCTTAGGCAAAGCCCATCTCAGCTGGCTTGTAGGCGTGCCTCCGTGCTCAGAAGCAGCCCCGAGGCAGGCAGGACAGTGCCAGAAGTACTCTGGGCAAGCAGCATGCTGCTTCCCATACCCGGAACAAACTGCGAGCAGGTGCCTGCCTTGCGCTTCTATCTGCCGAGACTTGGAGCTGGCCAGCGCGCACCTTCCCGCTGTGTGTGCTGCACTCCACAAACAGCCTCCAAACAAAGCAGGGCACTAAGGCAAGAGAAGTAAGCACCCCAGGAGGGAATCTGCCTGCGAGGAAAGCTGTGCAGCACATGCCTTGTTCCGCTCGCCACTTGCCTCACTCTTAGGCAAAGCCCATCTCAGCTGGCTTGTAGGAGTGCCTCCGTGCTCAGAAGCAGCCCCGAGGCAGGCAGGACAGTGCCAGAAGTACTCTGGGCAAGCAGCATGCTGCTTCCCATACCCGGAACAAACTGCGAGCAGGTGCCTGCCTTGCGCTTCTATCTGCCGAGACTTGGAGCTGGCCAGCGCGCACCTTCCCGCTGTGTGTGCTGCTGTCCGCAAACAGCCTCCAAACAAAGCAGGGCGCTAAGGCAGGAGAAGTAAGCGCCCCAGGAGGGAAACTGCCTGCGAGGGAAGCTGTGCAGCACATGCCTTGTTCCGCTCGCCACTTGCCTCACTCTTAGGCAAAGCCCATCTCAGCTGGCTTGTAGGCGTGCCTCCGTGCTCAGAAGCAGCCCCGTGGCAGGCAGGACAGAGCGAGATGTCTTCTGGGCACGCAGCATGCTGCTTCCCATGTCCGGGACAAACTGCGAGCAGGTGCCTCGCTTGCGCTTGTATCTGCCGAGACTTGGAGCTGGCCAGCGCGCACCTTCCCGCTGTGTGTGCTGCTGTCCGCAAACAGCCTCCAAACAAAGCAGGGCACTAAGGCAAGAGAAGTAAGCGCCCCAGGAGGGAATCTGCCTGCGAGGAAAGCTGTGCAGCACATGCCTTGTTCCGCTCGCCACTTGCCTCACTCTTAGGCAAAGCCCATCTCAGCTGGCTTGTAGGCGTGCCTCCGTGCTCAGAAGCAGCCCCGTGGCAGGCAGGACAGAGCGAGATGTCTTCTGGGCACGCAGCATGCTGCTTCCCATGCCCGGAACAAATCGCGAGCAGGTGCCTCACTTGCGCTTCTATGTGCCGAGACTTGGAGCTGGCCAGCGCGCACCTTCCCGCTGTGTGTGCTGCTGTCCGCAAACAGCCTCCAAACAAAGCAGGGCACTAAGGCAGGAGAACTAAGCGCCCCAGGAGGGAAACTGCCTGCGAGGGAAGCTGTGCAGCACATGCCTTGTTCCGCTCGCCACATGCCTCACTCTTAGGCAAAGCCCATCTCAGCTGGCTTGTAGGCGTGCCTCCGTGCTCAGAAGCAGCCCCGTGGCAGGCAGGACAGAGCGAGATGTCTTCTGGGCACGCAGCATGCTGCTTCCCATGCCCGGGACAAACTGCGAGCAGGTGCCTCGCTTGCGCTTGTATCTGCCGAGACTTGGAGCTGGCCAGCGCGCACCTTCCCGCTGTGTGTGCTGCTGTCCGCAAACAGCCTCCAAACAAAGCAGGGCACTAAGGCAAGAGAAGTAAGCGCCCCAGGAGGGAATCTGCCTGAGAGGGAAGCTGTGCAGCACATGCCTTGTTCCGCTCGCCACTTGCCTCACTCTTAGGCAAAGCCCATCTCAGCTGGCTTGTAGGCGTGCCTCCGTGCTCAGAAGCAGCCCCGTGGCAGACAGGACAGAGCGAGATGTCTTCTGGGCACGCAGCATGCTGCTTCCCATGCCCGGAACAAATCGCGAGCAGGTGCCTCACTTGCGCTTCTATGTGCCGAGACTTGGAGCTGGCCAGCGCGCACCTTCCCGCTGTGTGTGCTGCTGTCCGCAAACAGCCTCCAAACAAAGCAGGGCACTAAGGCAGGAGAAGTAAGCGCCCCAGGAGGGAAACTGCCTGCGAGGGAAGCTGTGCAGCACATGCCTTGTTCCGCTCGCCACTTGCCTCACTCTTAGGCAAAGCCCATCTCAGCTGGCTTGTAGGCGTGCCTCCGTGCTCAGAAGCAGCCCCGTGGCAGGCAGGACAGAGCGAGATGTCTTCTGGGCACGCAGCATGCTGCTTCCCATGTCCGGGACAAACTGCGAGCAGGTGCCTGGCTTGCGCTTGTATCTGCCGAGACTTGGAGCTGGCCAGCGCGCACCTTCCCGCTGTGTGTGCTGCTGTCCACAAACAGCCTCCAAACAAAGCAGGGCGCTAAGGCAGGAGAAGTAAGCGCCCCAGGAGGGAAACTGCCTGCGAGGGAAGCTGTGCAGCACATGCCTTGTTCCGCTCGCCACTTGCCTCACTCTTAGGCAAAGCCCATCTCAGCTGGCTTGTAGGCGTGCCTCCGTGCTCAGAAGCAGCCCCGTGGCAGGCAGGACAGTGCCAGAAGTACTCTGGGCAAGCAGCATGCTGCTTCCCATACCCGGAACAAACTGCGAGCAGGTGCATGGCTTGCGCTTGTATCTGCCGAGACTTGGAGCTGGCCAGCGCGCACCTTCCCGCTGTGTGTGCTGCACTCCGCAAACAGCCTCCAAACAAAGCAGGGCACTAAGGCAAGAGAAGTAAGCACCCCAGGAGGGAATCTGCCTGCGAGGAAAGCTGTGCAGCACATGCCTTTTTCCGCTCGCCACTTCCCTCACTCTTAGGCAAAGCCCATCTCAGCTGGCTTGTAGGAGTGCCTCCGTGCTCAGAAGCAGCCCCGAGGCAGGCAGGACAGTGCCAGAAGTACTCTGGGCAAGCAGCATGCTGCTTCCCATACCCGGAACAAACTGCGAGCAGGTGCCTGCCTTGAGCTTCTATCTGCCGAGACTTGGAGCTGGCCAGCGCGCACCTTCCCGCTGTGTGTGCTGCTGTCCGCAAACAGCCTCCAAACAAAGCAGGGCGCTAAGGCAGGAGAAGTAAGCGCCCCAGGAGGGAAACTGCCTGCGAGGGAAGCTGTGCAGCACATACCTTGTTCCGCTCGCCACTTGCCTCACTCTTAGGCAAAGCCCATCTCAGCTGGCTTGTAGGCGTGCCTCCGTGCTCAGAAGCAGCCCCGTGGCAGGCAGGACAGAGCGAGATGTCTTCTGGGCACGCAGCATGCTGCTTCCCATACCCGGAACAAACTGCGAGCAGGTGCATGGCTTGCGCTTGTATCTGCCGAGACTTGGAGCTGGCCAGCGCGCACCTTCCCGCTGTGTGTGCTGCACTCCGCAAACAGCCTCCAAACAAAGCAGGGCACTAAGGCAAGAGAAGTAAGCACCCCAGGAGGGAATCTGCCTGCGAGGAAAGCTGTGCAGCACATGCCTTGTTCCGCTCGCCACTTGCCTCACTCTTAGGCAAAGCCCATATCAGCTGGCTTGTAGGAGTGCCTCCGTGCTCAGAAGCAGCCCCGAGGCAGGCAGGACAGTGCCAGAAGTACTCTGGGCAAGCAGCATGCTGCTTCCCATACCCGGAACAAACTGCGAGCAGGTGCCTGCCTTGCGCTTCTATCTGCCGAGACTTGGAGCTGGCCAGCGCGCACCTTCCCGCTGTGTGTGCTGCTGTCCGCAAACAGCCTCCAAACTAAGCAGGGCGCTAAGGCAGGAGAAGTAAGCGCCCCAGGAGGGAAACTGCCTGCGAGGGAAGCTGTGCAGCACATGCCTTGTTCCGCTCACCACTTGCCTCACTCTTAGGCAAAGCCCATCTCAGCTGGCTTGTAGGCGTGCCTCCGTGCTCAGAAGCAGCCCCGTGGCAGGCAGGACAGAGCGAGATGTCTTCTGGGCACGCAGCATGCTGCTTCCCATGCCCGGGACAAACTGCGAGCAGGTGCCTCGCTTGCGCTTGTATCTGCCGAGATTTGGAGCTGGCCAGCGCGCACCTTCCCGCTGTGTGTGCTGCTGTCCGCAAACAGCCTCCAAACAAAGCAGGGCGCTAAGGCAGGAGAAGTAAGCGCCCCAGGAGAGAAACTGCCTGCGAGGGAAGCTGTGCAGCACATGCCTTGTTCCGCTCGCCACTTGCCTCACTCTTAGGCAAAGCCCATCTCAGCTGGCTTGTAGGCGTGCCTCCGTGCTCAGAAGCAGCCCCGAGGCAGGCAGGACAGTGCCAGAAGTACTCTGGGCAAGCAGCATGCTGCTTCCCATACCCGGAACAAACTGCGAGCAGGTGCATGGCTTGCGCTTGTATCTGCCGAGACTTGGAGCTGGCCAGCGCGCACCTTCCCGCTGTGTGTGCTGCACTCCGCAAACAGCCTCCAAACAAAGCAGGGCACTAAGGCAAGAGAAGTAAGCACCCCAGGAGGGAATCTGCCTGCGAGGAAAGCTGTGCAGCACATGCCTTGTTCCGCTCGCCACTTGCCTCACTCTTAGGCAAAGCCCATATCAGCTGGCTTGTAGGAGTGCCTCCGTGCTCAGAAGCAGCCCCGAGGCAGGCAGGACAGTGCCAGAAGTACTCTGGGCAAGCAGCATGCTGCTTCCCATACCCGGAACAAACTGCGAGCAGGTGCCTGCCTTGCGCTTCTATGTGCCGAGACTTGGAGCTGGCCAGCGCGCACCTTCCCGCTGTGTGTGCTGCTGTTCGCAAACAGCCTCCAAACAAAGCAGGGCGCTAAGGCAGGAGAAGTAAGCGCCCCAGGAGGGAAACTGCCTGCGAGGGAAGCTGTGCAGCACATGCCTTGTTCCGCTCGCCACTTGCCTCACTCTTAGGCAAAGCCCATCTCAGCTGGCTTGTAGGCGTGCCTCCGTGCTCAGAAGCAGCCCCGTGGCAGGCAGGACAGAGCGAGATGTCTTCTGGGCACGCAGCATGCTGCTTCCCATGCCCGGGACAAACTGCGAGCAGGTGCCTCGCTTGCGCTTGTATCTGCCGAGACTTGGAGCTGGCCAGCGCGCACCTTCCCGCTGTGTGTGCTGCTGTCCGCAAACAGCCTCCAAACAAAGCAGGGCACTAAGGCAAGAGAAGTAAGCGCCCCAGGAGGGAATCTGCCTGCGAGGAAAGCTGTGCAGCACATGCCTTGTTCCGCTCGCCACTTGCCTCACTCTTAGGCAAAGCCCATCTCAGCTGGCTTGTAGGCGTGCCTCCGTGCTCAGAAGCAGCCCCGTGGCAGGCAGGACAGAGCGAGATGTCTTCTGGGCACGCAGCATGCTGCTTCCCATGCCCGGAACAAATCGCGAGCAGGTGCCTGCCTTGCGCTTGTATCTGCCGAGACTTGGAGCTGGCCAGCGCGCACCTTCCCGCTGTTTGTGCTGCACTCCGCAAACAGCCTCCAAACAAAGCAGGGCACTAAGGCAAGAGAAGTAAGCGCCCCAGGAGGGAATCTGCCTGCGAGGGAAGCTGTGCAGCACATGCCTTGTTCCGCTCGCCACTTGCCTCACTCTTAGGCAAAGCCCATCTCAGCTGGCTTGTAGGCGTGCCTCCGTGCTCAGAAGCAGCCCCGTGGCAGGCAGGACAGAGCGAGATGTCTTCTGGGCACGCAGCATGCTGCTTCCCATGCCCGGAACAAATCGCGAGCAGGTGCCTCGCTTGCGCTTGTATCTGCCGAGACTTGGAGCTGGCCAGCGCGCACCTTCCCGCTGTGTGTGCTGCTGTCCGCAAACAGCCTCCAAACAAAGCAGGGCGCTAAGGCAGGAGAAGTAAGCGCCCCAGGAGGGAAACTGCCTGCGAGGGAAGCTGTGCAGCACATGCCTTGTTCCGCTCGCCACTTGCCTCACTCTTAGGCAAAGCCCATCTCAGCTGGCTTGTAGGCGTGCCTCCGTGCTCAGAAGCAGCCCCGTGGCAGGCAGGACAGAGCGAGATGTCTTCTGGCACGCAGCATGCTGCTTCCCATGCCCGGAACAAATCGCGAGCAGGTGCCTCACTTGCGCTTCTATCTGCCGAGACTTGGAGCTGGCCAGCGCGCACCTTCCCGCTGTGTGTGCTGCTGTCCGCAAACAGCCTCCAAACAAAGCAGGGCGCTAAGGCAGGAGAAGTAAGCGCCCCAGGAGGGAAACTGCCTGCGAGGGAAGCTGTGCAGCACATGCCTTGTTCCGCTCGCCACTTGCCTCACTCTTAGGCAAAGCCCATCTCAGCTGGCTTGTAGGCGTGCCTCCGTGCTCAGAAGCAGCCCCGTGGCAGGCAGGACAGAGCGAGATGTCTTCTGGGCACGCAGCATGCTGCTTCCCATGTCCGGGACAAACTGCGAGCAGGTGCCTCGCTTGCGCTTGTATCTGCCGAGACTTGGAGCTGGCCAGCGCGCACCTTCCCGCTGTGTGTGCTGCTGTCCGCAAACAGCCTCCAAACGAAGCAGGGCGCTAAGGCAGGAGAAGTAAGCGCCCCAGGAGGGAAACTGCCTGCGAGGGAAGCTGTGCAGCACATGCCTTGTTCCGCTCGCCACTTGCCTCACTCTTAGGCAAAGCCCATCTCAGCTGGCTTGTAGGCGTGCCTCCGTGCTCAGAAGCAGCCCCGTGGCAGGCAGGACAGTGCCAGAAGTACTCTGGGCAAGCAGCATGCTGCTTCCCATACCCGGAACAAACTGCGAGCAGGTGCATGGCTTGCGCTTCTATCTGCCGAGACTTGGAGTTGGCCAGCGCGCACCTTCCCGCTGTGTGTGCTGCACTCCGCAAACAGCCTCCAAACAAAGCAGGGCACTAAGGCAAGAGAAGTAAGCGCCCCAGGAGGGAATCTGCCTGCGAGGAAAGCTGTGCAGCACATGCCTTGTTCCGCTCACCACTTGCCTCACTCTTAGGCAAAGCCCATCTCAGCTGGCTTGTAGGCGTGCCTCCGTGCTCAGAAGGAGCCCCGTGGCAGGCAGGACAGAGCGAGATGTCTTCTGGCACGCAGCATGCTGCTTCCCATGCCCGGAACAAATCGCGAGCAGGTGCCTCACTTGCGCTTCTATCTGCCGAGACTTGGAGCTGGCCAGCGCGCACCTTCCCGCTGTGTGTGCTGCACTCCGCAAACAGCCTCCAAACAAAGCAGGGCACTAAGGCAAGAGAAGTAAGCGCCCCAGGAGGGAATCTGCCTGCGAGGAAAGCTGTGCAGCACATGCCTTGTTCCGCTCGCCACTTGCCTCACTCTTAGGCAAAGCCCATCTCAGCTGGCTTGTAGGCGTGCCTCCGTGCTCAGAAGCAGCCCCGTGGCAGGCAGGACAGAGCGAGATGTCTTCTGGGCACGCAGCATGCTGCTTCCCATGCCCGGGACAAACTGCGAGCAGGTGCCTGCCTTGCGCTTGTATCTGCCGAGACTTGGAGCTGGCCAGCGCGCACCTTCCCGCTGTGTGTGCTGCTGTCCGCAAACAGCCTCCAAACAAAGCAGGGCACTAAGGCAGGAGAAGTAAGCGACCCAGGAGGGAATCTGCCTGCGAGGGAAGCTGTGCAGCACATGCCTTGTTCCGCTCGCCACTTGCCTCACTCTTAGGCAAAGCCCATCTCAGCTGGCTTGTAGGCGTGCCTCCGTGCTCAGAAGCAGCCCCGTGGCAGGCAGGACAGAGCGAGATGTCTTCTGGGCACGCAGCATGCTGCTTCCCATGTCCGGGACAAACTGCGAGCAGGTGCCTGGCTTGCACTTGTATCTGCCGAGACTTGGAGCTGGCCAGCGCGCACCTTCCCGCTGTGTGTGCTGCTGTCCACAAACAGCCTCCAAACAAAGCAGGGCGCTAAGGCAGGAGAAGTAAGCGCCCCAGGAGGGAAACTGCCTGCGAGGGAAGCTGTGCAGCACATGCCTTGTTCCGCTCGCCACTTGCCTCACTCTTAGGCAAAGCCCATCTCAGCTGGCTTGTAGGCGTGCCTCCGTGCTCAGAAGCAGCCCCGTGGCAGGCAGGACAGTGCCAGAAGTACTCTGGGCAAGCAGCATGCTGCTTCCCATACCCGGAACAAACTGCGAGCAGGTGCATGGCTTGCGCTTGTATCTGCCGAGACTTGGAGCTGGCCAGCGCGCACCTTCCCGCTGTGTGTGCTGCACTCCGCAAACAGCCTCCAAACAAAGCAGGGCACTAAGGCAAGAGAAGTAAGCACCCCAGGAGGGAATCTGCCTGCGAGGAAAGCTGTGCAGCACATGCCTTTTTCCGCTCGCCACTTGCCTCACTCTTAGGCAAAGCCCATCTCAGCTGGCTTGTAGGAGTGCCTCCGTGCTCAGAAGCAGCCCCGAGGCAGGCAGGACAGTGCCAGAAGTACTCTGGGCAAGCAGCATGCTGCTTCCCATACCCGGAACAAACTGCGAGCAGGTGCCTGCCTTGAGCTTCTATCTGCCGAGACTTGGAGCTGGCCAGCGCGCACCTTCCCGCTGTGTGTGCTGCTGTCCGCAAACAGCCTCCAAACAAAGCAGGGCGCTAAGGCAGGAGAAGTAAGCGCCCCAGGAGGGAAACTGCCTGCGAGGGAAGCTGTGCAGCACATACCTTGTTCCGCTCGCCACTTGCCTCACTCTTAGGCAAAGCCCATCTCAGCTGGCTTGTAGGCGTGCCTCCGTGCTCAGAAGCAGCCCCGTGGCAGGCAGGACAGAGCGAGATGTCTTCTGGGCACGCAGCATGCTGCTTCCCATGTCCGGGACAAACTGCGAGCAGGTGCCTCGCTTGCGCTTGTATCTGCCGAGATTTGGAGCTGGCCAGCGCGCACCTTCCCGCTGTGTGTGCTGCTGTCCGCAAACAGCCTCCAAACAAAGCAGGGCGCTAAGGCAGGAGAAGTAAGCGCCCCAGGAGGGAAACTGCCTGCGAGGGAAGCTGTGCAGCACATGCCTTGTTCCGCTCGCCACTTGCCTCACTCTTAGGCAAAGCCCATCTCAGCTGGCTTGTAGGTGTGCCTCCGTGCTCAGAAGCAGCCCCGAGGCAGGCAGGACAGTGCCAGAAGTACTCTGGGCAAGCAGCATGCTGCTTCCCATACCCGGAACAAACTGCGAGCAGGTGCATGGCTTGCGCTTGTATCTGCCGAGACTTGGAGCTGGCCAGCGCGCACCTTCCCGCTGTGTGTGCTGCACTCCGCAAACAGCCTCCAAACAAAGCAGGGCACTAAGGCAAGAGAAGTAACCACCCCAGGAGGGAATCTGCCTGCGAGGAAAGCTGTGCAGCACATGCCTTGTTCCGCTCGCCACTTGCCTCACTCTTAGGCAAAGCCCATATCAGCTGGCTTGTAGGAGTGCCTCCGTGCTCAGAAGCAGCCCCGAGGCAGGCAGGACAGTGCCAGAAGTACTCTGGGCAAGCAGCATGCTGCTTCCCATACCTGGAACAAACTGCGAGCAGGTGCCTGCCTTGCGCTTCTATCTGCCGAGACTTGGAGCTGGCCAGCGCGCACCTTCCCGCTGTGTGTGCTGCTGTCCGCAAACAGCCTCCAAACTAAGCAGGGCGCTAAGGCAGGAGAAGTAAGCGCCCCAGGAGGGAAACTGCCTGCGAGGGAAGCTGTGCAGCACATGCCTTGTTCCGCTCGCCACTTGCCTCACTCTTAGGCAAAGCCCATCTCAGCTGGCTTGTAGGCGTGCCTCCGTGCTCAGAAGCAGCCCCGTGGCAGGCAGGACAGAGCGAGATGTCTTCTGGGCACGCAGCATGCTGCTTCCCATGTCCGGGACAAACTGCGAGCAGGTGCCTCGCTTGCGCTTGTATCTGCCGAGATTTGGAGCTGGCCAGCGCGCACCTTCCCGCTGTGTGTGCTGCTGTCCGCAAACAGCCTCCAAACGAAGCAGGGCGCTAAGGCAGGAGAAGTAAGCGCCCCAGGAGGGAAACTGCCTGCGAGGGAAGCTGTGCAGCACATCCCTTGTTCCGCTCGCCACTTGCCTCACTCTTAGGCAAAGCCCATCTCAGCTGGCTTGTAGGCGTGCCTCCGTGCTCAGAAGCAGCCCCGAGGCAGGCAGGACAGTGCCAGAAGTACTCTGGGCAAGCAGCATGCTGCTTCCCATACCCGGAACAAACTGCGAGCAGGTGCATGGCTTGCGCTTGTATCTGCCGAGACTTGGAGCTGGCCAGCGCGCACCTTCCCGCTGTGTGTGCTGCACTCCGCAAACAGCCTCCAAACAAAGCAGGGCACTAAGGCAAGAGAAGTAAGCGCCCCAGGAGGGAATCTGCCTGCGAGGAAAGCTGTGCAGCACATGCCTTGTTCCGCTCGCCACTTGCCTCACTCTTAGGCAAAGCCCATCTCAGCTGGCTTGTAGGCGTGCCTCCGTGCTCAGAAGCAGCCCCGTGGCAGGCAGGACAGAGCGAGATGTCTTCTGGGCACGCAGCATGCTGCTTCCCATGCCCGGAACAAATCGCGAGCAGGTGCCTGCCTTGCGCTTGTATCTGCCGAGACTTGGAGCTGGCCAGCGCGCACCTTCCCGCTGTTTGTGCTGCACTCCGCAAACAGCCTCCAAACAAAGCAGGGCACTAAGGCAAGAGAAGTAAGCGCCCCAGGAGGGAATCTGCCTGCGAGGGAAGCTGTGCAGCACATGCCTTGTTCCGCTCGCCACTTGCCTCACTCTTAGGCAAAGCCCATCTCAGCTGGCTTGTAGGCGTGCCTCCGTGCTCAGAAGCAGCCCCGTGGCAGGCAGGACAGAGCGAGATGTCTTCTGGGCACGCAGCATGCTGCTTCCCATGCCCGGAACAAATCGCGAGCAGGTGCCTCGCTTGCGCTTGTATCTGCCGAGACTTGGAGCTGGCCAGCGCGCACCTTCCCGCTGTGTGTGCTGCTGTCCGCAAACAGCCTCCAAACAAAGCAGGGCGCTAAGGCAGGAGAAGTAAGCTCCCCAGGAGGGAAACTGCCTGCGAGGGAAGCTGTGCAGCACATCCCTTGTTCCGCTCGCCACTTGCCTCACTCTTAGGCAAAGCCCATCTCAGCTGGCTTGTAGGCGTGCCTCCGTGCTCAGAAGCAGCCCCGTGGCAGGCAGGACAGAGCGAGATGTCTTCTGGCACGCAGCATGCTGCTTCCCATGCCCGGAACAAATCGCGAGCAGGTGCCTCGCTTGCGCTTGTATCTGCCGAGACTTGGAGCTGGCCAGCGCGCACCTTCCCGCTGTGTGTGCTGCTGTCCGCAAACAGCCTCCAAACGAAGCAGGGCGCTAAGGCAGGAGAAGTAAGCGCCCCAGGAGGGAAACTGCCTGCGAGGGAAGCTGTGCAGCACATGCCTTGTTCCGCTCGCCACTTGCCTCACTCTTAGGCAAAGCCCATCTCAGCTGGCTTGTAGGCGTGCCTCCGTGCTCAGAAGCAGCCCCGTGGCAGGCAGGACAGTGCCAGAAGTACTCTGGGCAAGCAGCATGCTGCTTCCCATACCCGGAACAAACTGCGAGCAGGTGCATGGCTTGCGCTTCTATCTGCCGAGACTTGGAGTTGGCCAGCGCGCACCTTCCCGCTGTGTGTGCT
Organism: Rhea pennata; assembly: GCF_028389875.1. Taxonomy (NCBI): domain Eukaryota; kingdom Metazoa; phylum Chordata; class Aves; order Rheiformes; family Rheidae; genus Rhea; species Rhea pennata. Next base: position 25,347,671 of record NC_084672.1, read on the forward strand.
GCACTCCGCAAACAGCCTCCAAACAAAGCAGGGCACTAAGGCAAGAGAAGTAAGCGCCCCAGGAGGGAATCTGCCTGCGAGGAAAGCTGTGCAGCACATGCCTTGTTCCGCTCACCACTTGCCTCACTCTTAGGCAAAGCCCATCTCAGCTCGCTTGTAGGCGTGCCTCCGTGCTCAGAAGGAGCCCCGTGGCAGGCAGGACAGAGCGAGATGTCTTCTGGCACGCAGCATGCTGCTTCCCATGCCCGGAACAAATCGCGAGCAGGTGCCTCACTTGCGCTTCTATCTGCCGAGACTTGGAGCTGGCCAGCGCGCACCTTCCCGCTGTGTGTGCTGCACTCCGCAAACAGCCTCCAAACAAAGCAGGGCACTAAGGCAAGAGAAGTAAGCACCCCAGGAGGGAATCTGCCTGCGAGGAAAGCTGTGCAGCACATGCCTTGTTCCGCTCGCCACTTGCCTCACTCTTAGGCAAAGCCCATATCAGCTGGCTTGTAGGAGTGCCTCCGTGCTCAGAAGCAGCCCCGAGGCAGGCAGGACAGTGCCAGAAGTACTCTGGGCAAGCAGCATGCTGCTTCCCATACCTGGAACAAACTGCGAGCAGGTGCCTGCCTTGCGCTTCTATCTGCCGAGACTTGGAGCTGGCCAGCGCGCACCTTCCCGCTGTGTGTGCTGCACTCCGCAAACAGCCTCCAAACTAAGCAGGGCGCTAAGGCAGGAGAAGTAAGCGCCCCAGGAGGGAATCTGCCTGCGAGGAAAGCTGTGCAGCACATGCCTTGTTCCGCTCGCCACTTGCCTCACTCTTAGGCAAAGCCCATCTCAGCTGGCTTGTAGGCGTGCCTCCGTGCTCAGAAGCAGCCCCGTGGCAGGCAGGACAGAGCGAGATGTCTTCTGGGCACGCAGCATGCTGCTTCCCATGTCCGGGACAAACTGCGAGCAGGTGCCTCGCTTGCGCTTGTATCTGCCGAGACTTGGAGCTGGCCAGCGCGCACCTTCCCGCTGTGTGTGCTGCACTCCGCAAACAGCCTCCAAACAAAGCAGGGCACTAAGGCAAGAGAAGTAACCACCCCAGGAGGGAATCTGCCTGCGAGGAAAGCTGTGCAGCACATGCCTTGTTCCGCTCGCCACTTGCCTCACTCTTAGGCAAAGCCCATATCAGCTGGCTTGTAGGAGTGCCTCCGTGCTCAGAAGCAGCCCCGAGGCAGGCAGGACAGTGCCAGAAGTACTCTGGGCAAGCAGCATGCTGCTTCCCATACCTGGAACAAACTGCGAGCAGGTGCCTGCCTTGCGCTTCTATCTGCCGAGACTTGGAGCTGGCCAGCGCGCACCTTCCCGCTGTGTGTGCTGCTGTCCGCAAACAGCCTCCAAACTAAGCAGGGCGCTAAGGCAGGAGAAGTAAGCGCCCCAGGAGGGAAACTGCCTGCGAGGGAAGCTGTGCAGCACATGCCTTGTTCCGCTCGCCACTTGCCTCACTCTTAGGCAAAGCCCATCTCAGCTGGCTTGTAGGCGTGCCTCCGTGCTCAGAAGCAGCCCCGTGGCAGGCAGGACAGAGCGAGATGTCTTCTGGGCACGCAGCATGCTGCTTCCCATGTCCGGGACAAACTGCGAGCAGGTGCCTCGCTTGCGCTTGTATCTGCCGAGATTTGGAGCTGGCCAGCGCGCACCTTCCCGCTGTGTGTGCTGCTGTCCGCAAACAGCCTCCAAACGAAGCAGGGCGCTAAGGCAGGAGAAGTAAGCGCCCCAGGAGGGAAACTGCCTGCGAGGGAAGCTGTGCAGCACATCCCTTGTTCCGCTCGCCACTTGCCTCACTCTTAGGCAAAGCCCATCTCAGCTGGCTTGTAGGCGTGCCTCCGTGCTCAGAAGCAGCCCCGAGGCAGGCAGGACAGTGCCAGAAGTACTCTGGGCAAGCAGCATGCTGCTTCCCATACCCGGAACAAACTGCGAGCAGGTGCATGGCTTGCGCTTGTATCTGCCGAGACTTGGAGCTGGCCAGCGCGCACCTTCCCGCTGTGTGTGCTGCACTCCGCAAACAGCCTCCAAACAAAGCAGGGCACTAAGGCAAGAGAAGTAAGCGCCCCAGGAGGGAATCTGCCTGCGAGGAAAGCTGTGCAGCACATGCCTTGTTCCGCTCGCCACTTGCCTCACTCTTAGGCAAAGCCCATCTCAGCTGGCTTGTAGGCGTGCCTCCGTGCTCAGAAGCAGCCCCGTGGCAGGCAGGACAGAGCGAGATGTCTTCTGGGCACGCAGCATGCTGCTTCCCATGCCCGGAACAAATCGCGAGCAGGTGCCTGCCTTGCGCTTGTATCTGCCGAGACTTGGAGCTGGCCAGCGCGCACCTTCCCGCTGTTTGTGCTGCACTCCGCAAACAGCCTCCAAACAAAGCAGGGCACTAAGGCAAGAGAAGTAAGCGCCCCAGGAGGGAATCTGCCTGCGAGGGAAGCTGTGCAGCACATGCCTTGTTCCGCTCGCCACTTGCCTCACTCTTAGGCAAAGCCCATCTCAGCTGGCTTGTAGGCGTGCCTCCGTGCTCAGAAGCAGCCCCGTGGCAGGCAGGACAGAGCGAGATGTCTTCTGGGCACGCAGCATGCTGCTTCCCATGCCCGGAACAAATCGCGAGCAGGTGCCTCGCTTGCGCTTGTATCTGCCGAGACTTGGAGCTGGCCAGCGCGCACCTTCCCGCTGTGTGTGCTGCTGTCCGCAAACAGCCTCCAAACAAAGCAGGGCGCTAAGGCAGGAGAAGTAAGCTCCCCAGGAGGGAAACTGCCTGCGAGGGAAGCTGTGCAGCACATCCCTTGTTCCGCTCGCCACTTGCCTCACTCTTAGGCAAAGCCCATCTCAGCTGGCTTGTAGGCGTGCCTCCGTGCTCAGAAGCAGCCCCGTGGCAGGCAGGACAGAGCGAGATGTCTTCTGGCACGCAGCATGCTGCTTCCCATGCCCGGAACAAATCGCGAGCAGGTGCCTCGCTTGCGCTTGTATCTGCCGAGACTTGGAGCTGGCCAGCGCGCACCTTCCCGCTGTGTGTGCTGCTGTCCGCAAACAGCCTCCAAACGAAGCAGGGCGCTAAGGCAGGAGAAGTAAGCGCCCCAGGAGGGAAACTGCCTGCGAGGGAAGCTGTGCAGCACATGCCTTGTTCCGCTCGCCACTTGCCTCACTCTTAGGCAAAGCCCATCTCAGCTGGCTTGTAGGCGTGCCTCCGTGCTCAGAAGCAGCCCCGTGGCAGGCAGGACAGTGCCAGAAGTACTCTGGGCAAGCAGCATGCTGCTTCCCATACCCGGAACAAACTGCGAGCAGGTGCATGGCTTGCGCTTCTATCTGCCGAGACTTGGAGTTGGCCAGCGCGCACCTTCCCGCTGTGTGTGCTGCACTCCGCAAACAGCCTCCAAACAAAGCAGGGCACTAAGGCAAGAGAAGTAAGCGCCCCAGGAGGGAATCTGCCTGCGAGGAAAGCTGTGCAGCACATGCCTTGTTCCGCTCACCACTTGCCTCACTCTTAGGCAAAGCCCATCTCAGCTCGCTTGTAGGCGTGCCTCCGTGCTCAGAAGGAGCCCCGTGGCAGGCAGGACAGAGCGAGATGTCTTCTGGCACGCAGCATGCTGCTTCCCATGCCCGGAACAAATCGCGAGCAGGTGCCTCACTTGCGCTTCTATCTGCCGAGACTTGGAGCTGGCCAGCGCGCACCTTCCCGCTGTGTGTGCTGCACTCCGCAAACAGCCTCCAAACAAAGCAGGGCACTAAGGCAAGAGAAGTAAGCACCCCAGGAGGGAATCTGCCTGCGAGGAAAGCTGTGCAGCACATGCCTTGTTCCGCTCGCCACTTGCCTCACTCTTAGGCAAAGCCCATATCAGCTGGCTTGTAGGAGTGCCTCCGTGCTCAGAAGCAGCCCCGAGGCAGGCAGGACAGTGCCAGAAGTACTCTGGGCAAGCAGCATGCTGCTTCCCATACCTGGAACAAACTGCGAGCAGGTGCCTGCCTTGCGCTTCTATCTGCCGAGACTTGGAGCTGGCCAGCGCGCACCTTCCCGCTGTGTGTGCTGCACTCCGCAAACAGCCTCCAAACTAAGCAGGGCGCTAAGGCAGGAGAAGTAAGCGCCCCAGGAGGGAATCTGCCTGCGAGGAAAGCTGTGCAGCACATGCCTTGTTCCGCTCGCCACTTGCCTCACTCTTAGGCAAAGCCCATCTCAGCTGGCTTGTAGGCGTGCCTCCGTGCTCAGAAGCAGCCCCGTGGCAGGCAGGACAGAGCGAGATGTCTTCTGGGCACGCAGCATGCTGCTTCCCATGTCCGGGACAAACTGCGAGCAGGTGCCTCGCTTGCGCTTGTATCTGCCGAGATTTGGAGCTGGCCAGCGCGCACCTTCCCGCTGTGTGTGCTGCTGTCCGCAAACAGCCTCCAAACAAAGCAGGGCGCTAAGGCAGGAGAAGTAAGCGCCCCAGGAGGGAAACTGCCTGCGAGGGAAGCTGTGCAGCACATGCCTTGTTCCGCTCGCCACTTGCCTCACTCTTAGGCAAAGCCCATCTCAGCTGGCTTGTAGGCGTGCCTCCGTGCTCAGAAGCAGCCCCGAGGCAGGCAGGACAGTGCCAGAAGTACTCTGGGCAAGCAGCATGCTGCTTCCCATACCCGGAACAAACTGCGAGCAGGTGCATGGCTTGCGCTTGTATCTGCCGAGACTTGGAGCTGGCCAGCGCGCACCTTCCCGCTGTGTGTGCTGCACTCCGCAAACAGCCTCCAAACAAAGCAGGGCACTAAGGCAAGAGAAGTAAGCACCCCAGGAGGGAATCTGCCTGCGAGGAAAGCTGTGCAGCACATGCCTTGTTCCGCTCGCCACTTGCCTCACTCTTAGGCAAAGCCCATCTCAGCTGGCTTGTAGGAGTGCCTCCGTGCTCAGAAGCAGCCCCGAGGCAGGCAGGACAGTGCCAGAAGTACTCTGGGCACGCAGCATGCTGCTTCCCAGGGCCCGGAACAAACTGCGAGCAGGTGCCTGCCTTGCGCTTCTATCTGCCGAGACTTGGAGCTGGCCAGCGCGCACCTTCCCGCTGTGTGTGCTGCTGTCCGCAAACAGCCTCCAAACAAAGCAGGGCGCTAAGGCAGGAGAAGTAAGCGCCCCAGGAGGGAAACTGCCTGCGAGGGAAGCTGTGCAGCACATGCCTTGTTCCGCTCGCCACTTGCCTCACTCTTAGGCAAAGCCCATCTCAGCTGGCTTGTAGGCGTGCCTCCGTGCTCAGAAGCAGCCCCGTGGCAGGCAGGACAGAGCGAGATGTCTTCTGGGCACGCAGCATGCTGCTTCCCATGCCCGGGACAAACTGCGAGCAGGTGCCTCGCTTGCGCTTGTATCTGCCGAGACTTGGAGCTGGCCAGCGCGCACCTTCCCGCTGTGTGTGCTGCTGTCCGCAAACAGCCTCCAAACAAAGCAGGGCACTAAGGCAAGAGAAGTAAGCGCCCCAGGAGGGAATCTGCCTGCGAGGAAAGCTGTGCAGCACATGCCTTGTTCCGCTCGCCACTTGCCTCACTCTTAGGCAAAGCCCATCTCAGCTGGCTTGTAGGCGTGCCTCCGTGCTCAGAAGCAGCCCCGTGGCAGGCAGGACAGAGCGAGATGTCTTCTGGGCACGCAGCATGCTGCTTCCCATGCCCGGAACAAATCGCGAGCAGGTGCCTGCCTTGCGCTTGTATCTGCCGAGACTTGGAGCTGGCCAGCGCGCACCTTCCCGCTGTTTGTGCTGCACTCCGCAAACAGCCTCCAAACAAAGCAGGGCACTAAGGCAAGAGAAGTAAGCGCCCCAGGAGGGAATCTGCCTGCGAGGGAAGCTGTGCAGCACATGCCTTGTTCCGCTCGCCACTTGCCTCACTCTTAGGCAAAGCCCATCTCAGCTGGCTTGTAGGCGTGCCTCCGTGCTCAGAAGCAGCCCCGTGGCAGGCAGGACAGAGCGAGATGTCTTCTGGGCACGCAGCATGCTGCTTCCCATGCCCGGAACAAATCGCGAGCAGGTGCCTCGCTTGCGCTTGTATCTGCCGAGACTTGGAGCTGGCCAGCGCGCACCTTCCCGCTGTGTGTGCTGCTGTCCGCAAACAGCCTCCAAACAAAGCAGGGCGCTAAGGCAGGAGAAGTAAGCTCCCCAGGAGGGAAACTGCCTGCGAGGGAAGCTGTGCAGCACATCCCTTGTTCCGCTCGCCACTTGCCTCACTCTTAGGCAAAGCCCATCTCAGCTGGCTTGTAGGCGTGCCTCCGTGCTCAGAAGCAGCCCCGTGGCAGGCAGGACAGAGCGAGATGTCTTCTGGCACGCAGCATGCTGCTTCCCATGCCCGGAACAAATCGCGAGCAGGTGCCTCGCTTGCGCTTGTATCTGCCGAGACTTGGAGCTGGCCAGCGCGCACCTTCCCGCTGTGTGTGCTGCTGTCCGCAAACAGCCTCCAAACGAAGCAGGGCGCTAAGGCAGGAGAAGTAAGCGCCCCAGGAGGGAAACTGCCTGCGAGGGAAGCTGTGCAGCACATGCCTTGTTCCGCTCGCCACTTGCCTCACTCTTAGGCAAAGCCCATCTCAGCTGGCTTGTAGGCGTGCCTCCGTGCTCAGAAGCAGCCCCGTGGCAGGCAGGACAGTGCCAGAAGTACTCTGGGCAAGCAGCATGCTGCTTCCCATACCCGGAACAAACTGCGAGCAGGTGCATGGCTTGCGCTTCTATCTGCCGAGACTTGGAGTTGGCCAGCGCGCACCTTCCCGCTGTGTGTGCTGCACTCCGCAAACAGCCTCCAAACAAAGCAGGGCACTAAGGCAAGAGAAGTAAGCGCCCCAGGAGGGAATCTGCCTGCGAGGAAAGCTGTGCAGCACATGCCTTGTTCCGCTCACCACTTGCCTCACTCTTAGGCAAAGCCCATCTCAGCTCGCTTGTAGGCGTGCCTCCGTGCTCAGAAGGAGCCCCGTGGCAGGCAGGACAGAGCGAGATGTCTTCTGGCACGCAGCATGCTGCTTCCCATGCCCGGAACAAATCGCGAGCAGGTGCCTCACTTGCGCTTCTATCTGCCGAGACTTGGAGCTGGCCAGCGCGCACCTTCCCGCTGTGTGTGCTGCACTCCGCAAACAGCCTCCAAACAAAGCAGGGCACTAAGGCAAGAGAAGTAAGCGCCCCAGGAGGGAATCTGCCTGCGAGGGAACCTGTGCAGCACATCCCTTGTTCCGCTCGCCACTTGCCTCACTCTTAGGCAAAGCCCATCTCAGCTGGCTTGTAGGCGTGCCTCCGTGCTCAGAAGCAGCCCCGTGGCAGGCAGGACAGAGCGAGATGTCTTCTGGGCACGCAGCATGCTGCTTCCCATGTCCGGGACAAACTGCGAGCAGGTGCCTGCCTTGCGCTTGTATCTGCCGAGACTTGGAGCTGGCCAGCGCGCACCTTCCCGCTGTGTGTGCTGCACTCCGCAAACAGCCTCCAAACAAAGCAGGGCACTAAGGCAGGAGAAGTAAGCGACCCAGGAGGGAATCTGCCTGCGAGGGAAGCTGTGCAGCACATCCCTTGTTCCGCTCGCCACTTGCCTCACTCTTAGGCAAAGCCCATCTCAGCTGGCTTGTAGGCGTGCCTCCGTGCTCAGAAGCAGCCCCGTGGCAGGCAGGACAGAGCGAGATGTCTTCTGGCACGCAGCATGCTGCTTCACATGCCCGGAACAAATCGCGAGCAGGTGCCTGCCTTGCGCTTCTATGTGCCGAGACTTGGAGCTGGCCAGCGCGCACCTTCCCGCTGTGTGTGCTGCTGTCCGCAAACAGCCTCCAAACAAAGCAGGGCGCTAAGGCAGGAGAAGTAAGCGCCCCAGGAGGGAAACTGCCTGCGAGGGAAGCTGTGCAGCACATGCCTTGTTCCGCTCGCCACTTGCCTCACTCTTAGGCAAAGCCCATCTCAGCTGGCTTGTAGGCGTGCCTCCGTGCTCAGAAGCAGCCCCGTGGCAGGCAGGACAGAGCGAGATGTCTTCTGGCACGCAGCATGCTGCTTCACATGCCCGGAACAAATCGCGAGCAGGTGCCTGCCTTGCGCTTCTATGTGCCGAGGCTTGGAGCTGGCCAGCGCGCACCTTCCCGCTGTGTGTGCTGCTGTCCGCAAACAGCCTCCAAACAAAGCAGGGCGCTAAGGCAGGAGAAGTAAGCGCCCCAGGAGGGAAACTGCCTGCGAGGGAAGCTGTGCAGCACATGCCTTGTTCCGCTCGCCACTTGCCTCACTCTTAGGCAAAGCCCATCTCAGCTGGCTTGTAGGCGTGCCTCCGTGCTCAGAAGCAGCCCCGTGGCAGGCAGGACAGAGCGAGATGTCTTCTGGGCACGCAGCATGCTGCTTCCCATGTCCGGGACAAACTGCGAGCAGGTGCCTGCCTTGCGCTTGTATCTGCCGAGACTTGGAGCTGGCCAGCGCGCACCTTCCCGCTGTGTGTGCTGCACTCCGCAAACAGCCTCCAAACAAAGCAGGGCACTAAGGCAAGAGAAGTAAGAGCCCCAGGAGGGAATCTGCCTGCGAGGGAAGCTGTGCAGCACATGCCTTGTTCCGCTCGCCACTTGCCTCACTCTTAGGCAAAGCCCATCTCAGCTGGCTTGTAGGCGTGCCTCCGTGCTCAGAAGCAGCCCCGAGGCAGGCAGGACAGTGCCAGAAGTACTCTGGGCAAGCAGCATGCTGCTTCCCATGCCCGGAACAAATCGCGAGCAGGTGCATGGCTTGCGCTTCTATGTGCCGAGACTTGGAGCTGGCCAGCGCGCACCTTCCCGCTGTGTGTGCTGCACTCCGCAAACAGCCTCCAAACAAAGCAGGGCGCTAAGGCAAGAGAAGTAAGCGCCCCAGGAGGGAATCTGCCTACGAGGAAAGCTGTGCAGCACATGCCTTGTTCCGCTCGCCACTTGCCTCACTCTTAGGCAAAGCCCATCTCAGCTGGCTTGTAGGCGTGCCTCCGTGCTCAGAAGCAGCCCCGTGGCAGGCAGGACAGAGCAAGATGTCTTCTGGCACGCAGCATGCTGCTTCCCATGCCCGGAACAAATCGCGAGCAGGTGCCTGCCTTGCGCTTCTATGTGCCGAGACTTGGAGCTGGCCAGCGCGCACCTTCCCGCTGTGTGTGCTGCTGTCCGCAAACAGCCTCCAAACAAAGCAGGGCGCTAAGGCAGGAGAAGTAAGCGCCCCAGGAGGGAAACTGCCTGCGAGGGAAGCTGTGCAGCACATGCCTTGTTCCGCTCGCCACTTGCCTCACTCTTAGGCAAAGCCCATCTCAGCTGGCTTGTAGGCGTGCCTCCGTGCTCAGAAGCAGCCCCGTGGCAGGCAGGACAGAGCGAGATGTCTTCTGGGCACGCAGCATGCTGCTTCCCATGTCCGGGACAAACTGCGAGCAGGTGCCTCGCTTGCGCTTGTATCTGCCGAGACTTGGAGCTGGCCAGCGCGCACCTTCCCGCTGTGTGTGCTGCACTCCGCAAGCACCCTCCAAACAAAGCAGGGCACTAAGGCAAGAGAAGTAAGCGCCCCAGGAGGGAATCTGCCTGCGAGGAAAGCTGTGCAGCACATGCCTTGTTCCGCTCGCCACTTGCCTCACTCTTAGGCAAAGCCCATCTCAGCTGGCTTGTAGGCGTGCCTCCGTGCTCAGAAGCAGCCCCGTGGCAGGCAGGACAGAGCGAGATGTCTTCTGGCACGCAGCATACTGCTTCCCATGCCCGGAACAAACTGCGAGCAGGTGCCTCGCTTGCGCTTGTATCTGCCGAGACTTGGAGCTGGCCAGCGCGCACCTTCCCGCTGTGTGTGCTGCTGTCCGCAAACAGCCTCCAAACAAAGCAGGGCGCTAAGGCAGGAGAAGTAAGCGCCCCAGGAGGGAAACTGCCTGCGAGGGAAGCTGTGCAGCACATGCCTTGTTCCGCTCGCCACTTGCCTCACTCTTAGGCAAAGCCCATCTCAGCTGGCTTGTAGGCGTGCCTCCGTGCTCAGAAGCAGCCCCGTGGCAGGCAGGACAGAGCGAGATGTCTTCTGGGCACGCAGCATGCTGCTTCCCATGCCCGGGACGAACCAAGAGCAGGTGCCTCGCTTGCGCTTGTATCTGCCGAGACTTGGAGCTGGCCAGCGCGCACCTTCCCGCTGTGTGTGCTGCTGTCCGCAAACAGCCTCCTAACAAAGCAGGGCACTAAGGCAGGAGAAGTAAGCGCCCCAGGAGGGAAACTGCCTGCGAGGGAAGCTGTGCAGCACATCCCTTGTTCCGCTCGCCACTTGCCTCACTCTTAGGCAAAGCCCATCTCAGCTGGCTTGTAGGCGTGCCTCCGTGCTCAGAAGCAGCCCCGTGGCAGGCAGGACAGAGCGAGATGTCTTCTGGCACGCAGCATGCTGCTTCCCATGCCCGGGACAAACCGCGAGCAGGTGCCTCGCTTGCGCTTGTATCTGCCGAGACTTGGAGCTGGCCAGCGCGCACCTTCCCGCTGTGTGTGCTGCACTCCGCAAGCACCCTCCAAACAAAGCAGGGCACTAAGGCAAGAGAAGTAAGCGCCCCAGGAGGGAATCTGCCTGCGAGGGAAGCTGTGCAGCACATGCCTTGTTCCGCTCGCCACTTGCCTCACTCTTAGGCAAAGCCCATCTCAGCTGGCTTGTAGGCGTGCCTCCGTGCTCAGAAGCAGCCCCGTGGCAGGCAGGACAGAGCGAGATGTCTTCTGGCACGCAGCATGCTGCTTCCCATGCCCGGAACAAATCGCGAGCAGGTGCCTCACTTGCGCTTCTATCTGCCGAGACTTGGAGCTGGCCAGCGCGCACCTTCCCGCTGTGTGTGCTGCACTCCGCAAACAGCCTCCAAACAAAGCAGGGCACTAAGGCAGGAGAAGTAAGCGCCCCAGGAGGGAATCTGCCTGCGAGGAAAGCTGTGCAGCACATGCCTTGTTCCGCTCGCCACTTGCCTCACTCTTAGGCAAAGCCCATCTCAGCTGGCTTGTAGGCGTGCCTCCGTGCTCAGAAGCAGCCCCGAGGCAGGCAGGACAGTGCCAGAAGTAATCTGGGCAAGCAGCATGCTGCTTCCCATACCCGGAACAAACTGCGAGCAGGTGCATGGCTTGCGCTTCTATCTGCCGAGACTTGGAGCTGGCCAGCGCGCACCTTCCCGCTGTGTGTGCTGCTGTCCGCAAACAGCCTCCAAACAAAGCAGGGCGCTAAGGCAGGAGAAGTAAGCGCCCCAGGAGGGAATCTGCCTGCGAGGGAAGCTGTGCAGCACATGCCTTGTTCCGCTCACCACTTGCCTCACTCTTAGGCAAAGCCCATCTCAGCTCGCTTGTAGGCGTGCCTCCGTGCTCAGAAGGAGCCCCGTGGCAGGCAGGACAGAGCGAGATGTCTTCTGGCACGCAGCATGCTGCTTCCCATGCCCGGAACAAATCGCGAGCAGGTGCCTCACTTGCGCTTCTATCTGCCGAGACTTGGAGCTGGCCAGCGCGCACCTTCCCGCTGTGTGTGCTGCACTCCGCAAACAGCCTCCAAACAAAGCAGGGCACTAAGGCAAGAGAAGTAAGCGCCCCAGGAGGGAATCTGCCTGCGAGGGAACCTGTGCAGCACATCCCTTGTTCCGCTCGCCACTTCCCTGACTCTTAGGCAAAGCCCATCTCAGCTGGCTTGTAGGCGTGCCTCCGTGCTCAGAAGCAGCCCCGTGGCAGGCAGGACAGAGCGAGATGTCTTCTGGGCACGCAGCATGCTGCTTCCCATGTCCGGGACAAACTGCGAGCAGGTGCCTGCCTTGCGCTTGTATCTGCCGAGACTTGGAGCTGGCCAGCGCGCACCTTCCCGCTGTGTGTGCTGCTGTCCGCAAACAGCCTCCAAACAAAGCAGGGCACTAAGGCAGGAGAAGTAAGCGACCCAGGAGGGAATCTGCCTGCGAGGGAAGCTGTGCAGCACATCCCTTGTTCCGCTCGCCACTTGCCTCACTCTTAGGCAAAGCCCATCTCAGCTGGCTTGTAGGCGTGCCTCCGTGCTCAGAAGCAGCCCCGTGGCAGGCAGGACAGAGCGAGATGTCTTCTGGCACGCAGCATGCTGCTTCACATGCCCGGAACAAATCGCGAGCAGGTGCCTGCCTTGCGCTTCTATGTGCCGAGACTTGGAGCTGGCCAGCGCGCACCTTCCCGCTGTGTGTGCTGCTGTCCGCAAACAGCCTCCAAACAAAGCAGGGCGCTAAGGCAGGAGAAGTAAGCGCCCCAGGAGGGAAACTGCCTGCGAGGGAAGCTGTGCAGCACATGCCTTGTTCCGCTCGCCACTTGCCTCACTCTTAGGCAAAGCCCATCTCAGCTGGCTTGTAGGCGTGCCTCCGTGCTCAGAAGCAGCCCCGTGGCAGGCAGGACAGAGCGAGATGTCTTCTGGCACGCAGCATGCTGCTTCACATGCCCGGAACAAATCGCGAGCAGGTGCCTGCCTTGCGCTTCTATGTGCCGAGGCTTGGAGCTGGCCAGCGCGCACCTTCCCGCTGTGTGTGCTGCTGTCCGCAAACAGCCTCCAAACAAAGCAGGGCGCTAAGGCAGGAGAAGTAAGCGCCCCAGGAGGGAAACTGCCTGCGAGGGAAGCTGTGCAGCACATGCCTTGTTCCGCTCGCCACTTGCCTCACTCTTAGGCAAAGCCCATCTCAGCTGGCTTGTAGGCGTGCCTCCGTGCTCAGAAGCAGCCCCGTGGCAGGCAGGACAGAGCGAGATGTCTTCTGGGCACGCAGCATGCTGCTTCCCATGTCCGGGACAAACTGCGAGCAGGTGCCTGCCTTGCGCTTGTATCTGCCGAGACTTGGAGCTGGCCAGCGCGCACCTTCCCGCTGTGTGTGCTGCACTCCGCAAACAGCCTCCAAACAAAGCAGGGCACTAAGGCAAGAGAAGTAAGAGCCCCAGGAGGGAATCTGCCTGCGAGGGAAGCTGTGCAGCACATGCCTTGTTCCGCTCGCCACTTGCCTCACTCTTAGGCAAAGCCCATCTCAGCTGGCTTGTAGGCGTGCCTCCGTGCTCAGAAGCAGCCCCGAGGCAGGCAGGACAGTGCCAGAAGTACTCTGGGCAAGCAGCATGCTGCTTCCCATGCCCGGAACAAATCGCGAGCAGGTGCATGGCTTGCGCTTCTATGTGCCGAGACTTGGAGCTGGCCAGCGCGCACCTTCCCGCTGTGTGTGCTGCACTCCGCAAACAGCCTCCAAACAAAGCAGGGCGCTAAGGCAAGAGAAGTAAGCGCCCCAGGAGGGAATCTGCCTACGAGGAAAGCTGTGCAGCACATGCCTTGTTCCGCTCGCCACTTGCCTCACTCTTAGGCAAAGCCCATCTCAGCTGGCTTGTAGGCGTGCCTCCGTGCTCAGAAGCAGCCCCGTGGCAGGCAGGACAGAGCAAGATGTCTTCTGGCACGCAGCATGCTGCTTCCCATGCCCGGAACAAATCGCGAGCAGGTGCCTGCCTTGCGCTTCTATGTGCCGAGACTTGGAGCTGGCCAGCGCGCACCTTCCCGCTGTGTGTGCTGCTGTCCGCAAACAGCCTCCAAACAAAGCAGGGTGCTAAGGCAGGAGAAGTAAGCGCCCCAGGAGGGAAACTGCCTGCGAGGGAAGCTGTGCAGCACATGCCTTGTTCCGCTCGCCACTTGCCTCACTCTTAGGCAAAGCCCATCTCAGCTGGCTTGTAGGCGTGCCTCCGTGCTCAGAAGCAGCCCCGTGGCAGGCAGGACAGAGCGAGATGTCTTCTGGGCACGCAGCATGCTGCTTCCCATGTCCGGGACAAACTGCGAGCAGGTGCCTCGCTTGCGCTTGTATCTGCCGAGACTTGGAGCTGGCCAGCGCGCACCTTCCCGCTGTGTGTGCTGCACTCCGCAAGCACCCTCCAAACAAAGCAGGGCACTAAGGCAAGAGAAGTAAGCGCCCCAGGAGGGAATCTGCCTGCGAGGAAAGCTGTGCAGCACATGCCTTGTTCCGCTCGCCACTTGCCTCACTCTTAGGCAAAGCCCATCTCAGCTGGCTTGTAGGCGTGCCTCCGTGCTCAGAAGCAGCCCCGTGGCAGGCAGGACAGAGCGAGATGTCTTCTGGCACGCAGCATACTGCTTCCCATGCCCGGAACAAACTGCGAGCAGGTGCCTCGCTTGCGCTTGTATCTGCCGAGACTTGGAGCTGGCCAGCGCGCACCTTCCCGCTGTGTGTGCTGCTGTCCGCAAACAGCCTCCAAACAAAGCAGGGCGCTAAGGCAGGAGAAGTAAGCGCCCCAGGAGGGAAACTGCCTGCGAGGGAAGCTGTGCAGCACATGCCTTGTTCCGCTCGCCACTTGCCTCACTCTTAGGCAAAGCCCATCTCAGCTGGCTTGTAGGCGTGCCTCCGTGCTCAGAAGCAGCCCCGAGGCAGGCAGGACAGTGCCAGAAGTACTCTGGGCAAGCAGCATGCTGCTTCCCATACCCGGAACAAACTGCGAGCAGGTGCATGGCTTGCGCTTGTATCTGCCGAGACTTGGAGCTGGCCAGCGCGCACCTTCCCGCTGTGTGTGCTGCACTCCGCAAACAGCCTCCAAACAAAGCAGGGCACTAAGGCAAGAGAAGTAAGCACCCCAGGAGGGAATCTGCCTGCGAGGAAAGCTGTGCAGCACATGCCTTGTTCCGCTCGCCACTTGCCTCACTCTTAGGCAAAGCCCATCTCAGCTGGCTTGTAGGAGTGCCTCCGTGCTCAGAAGCAGCCCCGAGGCAGGCAGGACAGTGCCAGAAGTACTCTGGGCACGCAGCATGCTGCTTCCCAGGGCCCGGAACAAACTGCGAGCAGGTGCCTGCCTTGCGCTTCTATCTGCCGAGACTTGGAGCTGGCCAGCGCGCACCTTCCCGCTGTGTGTGCTGCTGTCCGCAAACAGCCTCCAAACAAAGCAGGGCGCTAAGGCAGGAGAAGTAAGCGCCCCAGGAGGGAAACTGCCTGCGAGGGAAGCTGTGCAGCACATGCCTTGTTCCGCTCGCCACTTGCCTCACTCTTAGGCAAAGCCCATCTCAGCTGGCTTGTAGGCGTGCCTCCGTGCTCAGAAGCAGCCCCGTGGCAGGCAGGACAGAGCGAGATGTCTTCTGGGCACGCAGCATGCTGCTTCCCATGCCCGGGACAAACTGCGAGCAGGTGCCTCGCTTGCGCTTGTATCTGCCGAGACTTGGAGCTGGCCAGCGCGCACCTTCCCGCTGTGTGTGCTGCTGTCCGCAAACAGCCTCCAAACAAAGCAGGGCACTAAGGCAAGAGAAGTAAGCGCCCCAGGAGGGAATCTGCCTGCGAGGAAAGCTGTGCAGCACATGCCTTGTTCCGCTCGCCACTTGCCTCACTCTTAGGCAAAGCCCATCTCAGCTGGCTTGTAGGCGTGCCTCCGTGCTCAGAAGCAGCCCCGTGGCAGGCAGGACAGAGCGAGATGTCTTCTGGGCACGCAGCATGCTGCTTCCCATGCCCGGAACAAATCGCGAGCAGGTGCCTGCCTTGCGCTTGTATCTGCCGAGACTTGGAGCTGGCCAGCGCGCACCTTCCCGCTGTTTGTGCTGCACTCCGCAAACAGCCTCCAAACAAAGCAGGGCACTAAGGCAAGAGAAGTAAGCGCCCCAGGAGGGAATCTGCCTGCGAGGGAAGCTGTGCAGCACATGCCTTGTTCCGCTCGCCACTTGCCTCACTCTTAGGCAAAGCCCATCTCAGCTGGCTTGTAGGCGTGCCTCCGTGCTCAGAAGCAGCCCCGTGGCAGGCAGGACAGAGCGAGATGTCTTCTGGGCACGCAGCATGCTGCTTCCCATGCCCGGAACAAATCGCGAGCAGGTGCCTCGCTTGCGCTTGTATCTGCCGAGACTTGGAGCTGGCCAGCGCGCACCTTCCCGCTGTGTGTGCTGCTGTCCGCAAACAGCCTCCAAACAAAGCAGGGCGCTAAGGCAGGAGAAGTAAGCTCCCCAGGAGGGAAACTGCCTGCGAGGGAAGCTGTGCAGCACATCCCTTGTTCCGCTCGCCACTTGCCTCACTCTTAGGCAAAGCCCATCTCAGCTGGCTTGTAGGCGTGCCTCCGTGCTCAGAAGCAGCCCCGTGGCAGGCAGGACAGAGCGAGATGTCTTCTGGCACGCAGCATGCTGCTTCCCATGCCCGGAACAAATCGCGAGCAGGTGCCTCGCTTGCGCTTGTATCTGCCGAGACTTGGAGCTGGCCAGCGCGCACCTTCCCGCTGTGTGTGCTGCTGTCCGCAAACAGCCTCCAAACGAAGCAGGGCGCTAAGGCAGGAGAAGTAAGCGCCCCAGGAGGGAAACTGCCTGCGAGGGAAGCTGTGCAGCACATGCCTTGTTCCGCTCGCCACTTGCCTCACTCTTAGGCAAAGCCCATCTCAGCTGGCTTGTAGGCGTGCCTCCGTGCTCAGAAGCAGCCCCGTGGCAGGCAGGACAGTGCCAGAAGTACTCTGGGCAAGCAGCATGCTGCTTCCCATACCCGGAACAAACTGCGAGCAGGTGCATGGCTTGCGCTTCTATCTGCCGAGACTTGGAGTTGGCCAGCGCGCACCTTCCCGCTGTGTGTGCTGCACTCCGCAAACAGCCTCCAAACAAAGCAGGGCACTAAGGCAAGAGAAGTAAGCGCCCCAGGAGGGAATCTGCCTGCGAGGAAAGCTGTGCAGCACATGCCTTGTTCCGCTCACCACTTGCCTCACTCTTAGGCAAAGCCCATCTCAGCTCGCTTGTAGGCGTGCCTCCGTGCTCAGAAGGAGCCCCGTGGCAGGCAGGACAGAGCGAGATGTCTTCTGGCACGCAGCATGCTGCTTCCCATGCCCGGAACAAATCGCGAGCAGGTGCCTCACTTGCGCTTCTATCTGCCGAGACTTGGAGCTGGCCAGCGCGCACCTTCCCGCTGTGTGTGCTGCACTCCGCAAACAGCCTCCAAACAAAGCAGGGCACTAAGGCAAGAGAAGTAAGCGCCCCAGGAGGGAATCTGCCTGCGAGGGAACCTGTGCAGCACATCCCTTGTTCCGCTCGCCACTTGCCTCACTCTTAGGCAAAGCCCATCTCAGCTGGCTTGTAGGCGTGCCTCCGTGCTCAGAAGCAGCCCCGTGGCAGGCAGGACAGAGCGAGATGTCTTCTGGGCACGCAGCATGCTGCTTCCCATGTCCGGGACAAACTGCGAGCAGGTGCCTGCCTTGCGCTTGTATCTGCCGAGACTTGGAGCTGGCCAGCGCGCACCTTCCCGCTGTGTGTGCTGCTGTCCGCAAACAGCCTCCAAACAAAGCAGGGCACTAAGGCAGGAGAAGTAAGCGACCCAGGAGGGAATCTGCCTGCGAGGGAAGCTGTGCAGCACATCCCTTGTTCCGCTCGCCACTTGCCTCACTCTTAGGCAAAGCCCATCTCAGCTGGCTTGTAGGCGTGCCTCCGTGCTCAGAAGCAGCCCCGTGGCAGGCAGGACAGAGCGAGATGTCTTCTGGCACGCAGCATGCTGCTTCACATGCCCGGAACAAATCGCGAGCAGGTGCCTGCCTTGCGCTTCTATGTGCCGAGACTTGGAGCTGGCCAGCGCGCACCTTCCCGCTGTGTGTGCTGCTGTCCGCAAACAGCCTCCAAACAAAGCAGGGCGCTAAGGCAGGAGAAGTAAGCGCCCCAGGAGGGAAACTGCCTGCGAGGGAAGCTGTGCAGCACATGCCTTGTTCCGCTCGCCACTTGCCTCACTCTTAGGCAAAGCCCATCTCAGCTGGCTTGTAGGCGTGCCTCCGTGCTCAGAAGCAGCCCCGTGGCAGGCAGGACAGAGCGAGATGTCTTCTGGCACGCAGCATGCTGCTTCACATGCCCGGAACAAATCGCGAGCAGGTGCCTGCCTTGCGCTTCTATGTGCCGAGGCTTGGAGCTGGCCAGCGCGCACCTTCCCGCTGTGTGTGCTGCTGTCCGCAAACAGCCTCCAAACAAAGCAGGGCGCTAAGGCAGGAGAAGTAAGCGCCCCAGGAGGGAAACTGCCTGCGAGGGAAGCTGTGCAGCACATGCCTTGTTCCGCTCGCCACTTGCCTCACTCTTAGGCAAAGCCCATCTCAGCTGGCTTGTAGGCGTGCCTCCGTGCTCAGAAGCAGCCCCGTGGCAGGCAGGACAGAGCGAGATGTCTTCTGGGCACGCAGCATGCTGCTTCCCATGTCCGGGACAAACTGCGAGCAGGTGCCTGCCTTGCGCTTGTATCTGCCGAGACTTGGAGCTGGCCAGCGCGCACCTTCCCGCTGTGTGTGCTGCACTCCGCAAACAGCCTCCAAACAAAGCAGGGCACTAAGGCAAGAGAAGTAAGAGCCCCAGGAGGGAATCTGCCTGCGAGGGAAGCTGTGCAGCACATGCCTTGTTCCGCTCGCCACTTGCCTCACTCTTAGGCAAAGCCCATCTCAGCTGGCTTGTAGGCGTGCCTCCGTGCTCAGAAGCAGCCCCGAGGCAGGCAGGACAGTGCCAGAAGTACTCTGGGCAAGCAGCATGCTGCTTCCCATGCCCGGAACAAATCGCGAGCAGGTGCATGGCTTGCGCTTCTATGTGCCGAGACTTGGAGCTGGCCAGCGCGCACCTTCCCGCTGTGTGTGCTGCACTCCGCAAACAGCCTCCAAACAAAGCAGGGCGCTAAGGCAAGAGAAGTAAGCGCCCCAGGAGGGAATCTGCCTACGAGGAAAGCTGTGCAGCACATGCCTTGTTCCGCTCGCCACTTGCCTCACTCTTAGGCAAAGCCCATCTCAGCTGGCTTGTAGGCGTGCCTCCGTGCTCAGAAGCAGCCCCGTGGCAGGCAGGACAGAGCAAGATGTCTTCTGGCACGCAGCATGCTGCTTCCCATGCCCGGAACAAATCGCGAGCAGGTGCCTGCCTTGCGCTTCTATGTGCCGAGACTTGGAGCTGGCCAGCGCGCACCTTCCCGCTGTGTGTGCTGCTGTCCGCAAACAGCCTCCAAACAAAGCAGGGCGCTAAGGCAGGAGAAGTAAGCGCCCCAGGAGGGAAACTGCCTGCGAGGGAAGCTGTGCAGCACATGCCTTGTTCCGCTCGCCACTTGCCTCACTCTTAGGCAAAGCCCATCTCAGCTGGCTTGTAGGCGTGCCTCCGTGCTCAGAAGCAGCCCCGTGGCAGGCAGGACAGAGCGAGATGTCTTCTGGGCACGCAGCATGCTGCTTCCCATGTCCGGGACAAACTGCGAGCAGGTGCCTCGCTTGCGCTTGTATCTGCCGAGACTTGGAGCTGGCCAGCGCGCACCTTCCCGCTGTGTGTGCTGCACTCCGCAAGCACCCTCCAAACAAAGCAGGGCACTAAGGCAAGAGAAGTAAGCGCCCCAGGAGGGAATCTGCCTGCGAGGAAAGCTGTGCAGCACATGCCTTGTTCCGCTCGCCACTTGCCTCACTCTTAGGCAAAGCCCATCTCAGCTGGCTTGTAGGCGTGCCTCCGTGCTCAGAAGCAGCCCCGTGGCAGGCAGGACAGAGCGAGATGTCTTCTGGCACGCAGCATACTGCTTCCCATGCCCGGAACAAACTGCGAGCAGGTGCCTCGCTTGCGCTTGTATCTGCCGAGACTTGGAGCTGGCCAGCGCGCACCTTCCCGCTGTGTGTGCTGCTGTCCGCAAACAGCCTCCAAACAAAGCAGGGCGCTAAGGCAGGAGAAGTAAGCGCCCCAGGAGGGAAACTGCCTGCGAGGGAAGCTGTGCAGCACATGCCTTGTTCCGCTCGCCACTTGCCTCACTCTTAGGCAAAGCCCATCTCAGCTGGCTTGTAGGCGTGCCTCCGTGCTCAGAAGCAGCCCCGTGGCAGGCAGGACAGAGCGAGATGTCTTCTGGGCACGCAGCATGCTGCTTCCCATGCCCGGGACGAACCAAGAGCAGGTGCCTCGCTTGCGCTTGTATCTGCCGAGACTTGGAGCTGGCCAGCGCGCACCTTCCCGCTGTGTGTGCTGCTGTCCGCAAACAGCCTCCTAACAAAGCAGGGCACTAAGGCAGGAGAAGTAAGCGCCCCAGGAGGGAAACTGCCTGCGAGGGAAGCTGTGCAGCACATCCCTTGTTCCGCTCGCCACTTGCCTCACTCTTAGGCAAAGCCCATCTCAGCTGGCTTGTAGGCGTGCCTCCGTGCTCAGAAGCAGCCCCGTGGCAGGCAGGACAGAGCGAGATGTCTTCTGGCACGCAGCATGCTGCTTCCCATGCCCGGGACAAACCGCGAGCAGGTGCCTCGCTTGCGCTTGTATCTGCCGAGACTTGGAGCTGGCCAGCGCGCACCTTCCCGCTGTGTGTGCTGCACTCCGCAAGCACCCTCCAAACAAAGCAGGGCACTAAGGCAAGAGAAGTAAGCGCCCCAGGAGGGAATCTGCCTGCGAGGGAAGCTGTGCAGCACATGCCTTGTTCCGCTCGCCACTTGCCTCACTCTTAGGCAAAGCCCATCTCAGCTGGCTTGTAGGCGTGCCTCCGTGCTCAGAAGCAGCCCCGTGGCAGGCAGGACAGAGCGAGATGTCTTCTGGCACGCAGCATGCTGCTTCCCATGCCCGGAACAAATCGCGAGCAGGTGCCTCACTTGCGCTTCTATCTGCCGAGACTTGGAGCTGGCCAGCGCGCACCTTCCCGCTGTGTGTGCTGCACTCCGCAAACAGCCTCCAAACAAAGCAGGGCACTAAGGCAGGAGAAGTAAGCGCCCCAGGAGGGAATCTGCCTGCGAGGAAAGCTGTGCAGCACATGCCTTGTTCCGCTCGCCACTTGCCTCACTCTTAGGCAAAGCCCATCTCAGCTGGCTTGTAGGCGTGCCTCCGTGCTCAGAAGCAGCCCCGAGGCAGGCAGGACAGTGCCAGAAGTAATCTGGGCAAGCAGCATGCTGCTTCCCATACCCGGAACAAACTGCGAGCAGGTGCATGGCTTGCGCTTCTATCTGCCGAGACTTGGAGCTGGCCAGCGCGCACCTTCCCGCTGTGTGTGCTGCTGTCCGCAAACAGCCTCCAAACAAAGCAGGGCGCTAAGGCAGGAGAAGTAAGCGCCCCAGGAGGGAATCTGCCTGCGAGGGAAGCTGTGCAGCACATGCCTTGTTCCGCTCACCACTTGCCTCACTCTTAGGCAAAGCCCATCTCAGCTCGCTTGTAGGCGTGCCTCCGTGCTCAGAAGGAGCCCCGTGGCAGGCAGGACAGAGCGAGATGTCTTCTGGCACGCAGCATGCTGCTTCCCATGCCCGGAACAAATCGCGAGCAGGTGCCTCACTTGCGCTTCTATCTGCCGAGACTTGGAGCTGGCCAGCGCGCACCTTCCCGCTGTGTGTGCTGCTGTCCGCAAACAGCCTCCAAACAAAGCAGGGCACTAAGGCAGGAGAAGTAAGCGACCCAGGAGGGAATCTGCCTGCGAGGGAAGCTGTGCAGCACATCCCTTGTTCCGCTCGCCACTTGCCTCACTCTTAGGCAAAGCCCATCTCAGCTGGCTTGTAGGCGTGCCTCCGTGCTCAGAAGCAGCCCCGTGGCAGGCAGGACAGAGCGAGATGTCTTCTGGCACGCAGCATGCTGCTTCACATGCCCGGAACAAATCGCGAGCAGGTGCCTGCCTTGCGCTTCTATGTGCCGAGACTTGGAGCTGGCCAGCGCGCACCTTCCCGCTGTGTGTGCTGCTGTCCGCAAACAGCCTCCAAACAAAGCAGGGCGCTAAGGCAGGAGAAGTAAGCGCCCCAGGAGGGAAACTGCCTGCGAGGGAAGCTGTGCAGCACATGCCTTGTTCCGCTCGCCACTTGCCTCACTCTTAGGCAAAGCCCATCTCAGCTGGCTTGTAGGCGTGCCTCCGTGCTCAGAAGCAGCCCCGTGGCAGGCAGGACAGAGCGAGATGTCTTCTGGCACGCAGCATGCTGCTTCACATGCCCGGAACAAATCGCGAGCAGGTGCCTGCCTTGCGCTTCTATGTGCCGAGGCTTGGAGCTGGCCAGCGCGCACCTTCCCGCTGTGTGTGCTGCTGTCCGCAAACAGCCTCCAAACAAAGCAGGGCGCTAAGGCAGGAGAAGTAAGCGCCCCAGGAGGGAAACTGCCTGCGAGGGAAGCTGTGCAGCACATGCCTTGTTCCGCTCGCCACTTGCCTCACTCTTAGGCAAAGCCCATCTCAGCTGGCTTGTAGGCGTGCCTCCGTGCTCAGAAGCAGCCCCGTGGCAGGCAGGACAGAGCGAGATGTCTTCTGGGCACGCAGCATGCTGCTTCCCATGTCCGGGACAAACTGCGAGCAGGTGCCTGCCTTGCGCTTGTATCTGCCGAGACTTGGAGCTGGCCAGCGCGCACCTTCCCGCTGTGTGTGCTGCACTCCGCAAACAGCCTCCAAACAAAGCAGGGCACTAAGGCAAGAGAAGTAAGAGCCCCAGGAGGGAATCTGCCTGCGAGGGAAGCTGTGCAGCACATGCCTTGTTCCGCTCGCCACTTGCCTCACTCTTAGGCAAAGCCCATCTCAGCTGGCTTGTAGGCGTGCCTCCGTGCTCAGAAGCAGCCCCGAGGCAGGCAGGACAGTGCCAGAAGTACTCTGGGCAAGCAGCATGCTGCTTCCCATGCCCGGAACAAATCGCGAGCAGGTGCATGGCTTGCGCTTCTATGTGCCGAGACTTGGAGCTGGCCAGCGCGCACCTTCCCGCTGTGTGTGCTGCACTCCGCAAACAGCCTCCAAACAAAGCAGGGCGCTAAGGCAAGAGAAGTAAGCGCCCCAGGAGGGAATCTGCCTACGAGGAAAGCTGTGCAGCACATGCCTTGTTCCGCTCGCCACTTGCCTCACTCTTAGGCAAAGCCCATCTCAGCTGGCTTGTAGGCGTGCCTCCGTGCTCAGAAGCAGCCCCGTGGCAGGCAGGACAGAGCAAGATGTCTTCTGGCACGCAGCATGCTGCTTCCCATGCCCGGAACAAATCGCGAGCAGGTGCCTGCCTTGCGCTTCTATGTGCCGAGACTTGGAGCTGGCCAGCGCGCACCTTCCCGCTGTGTGTGCTGCTGTCCGCAAACAGCCTCCAAACAAAGCAGGGCGCTAAGGCAGGAGAAGTAAGCGCCCCAGGAGGGAAACTGCCTGCGAGGGAAGCTGTGCAGCACATGCCTTGTTCCGCTCGCCACTTGCCTCACTCTTAGGCAAAGCCCATCTCAGCTGGCTTGTAGGCGTGCCTCCGTGCTCAGAAGCAGCCCCGTGGCAGGCAGGACAGAGCGAGATGTCTTCTGGGCACGCAGCATGCTGCTTCCCATGTCCGGGACAAACTGCGAGCAGGTGCCTCGCTTGCGCTTGTATCTGCCGAGACTTGGAGCTGGCCAGCGCGCACCTTCCCGCTGTGTGTGCTGCACTCCGCAAGCACCCTCCAAACAAAGCAGGGCACTAAGGCAAGAGAAGTAAGCGCCCCAGGAGGGAATCTGCCTGCGAGGAAAGCTGTGCAGCACATGCCTTGTTCCGCTCGCCACTTGCCTCACTCTTAGGCAAAGCCCATCTCAGCTGGCTTGTAGGCGTGCCTCCGTGCTCAGAAGCAGCCCCGTGGCAGGCAGGACAGAGCGAGATGTCTTCTGGCACGCAGCATACTGCTTCCCATGCCCGGAACAAACTGCGAGCAGGTGCCTCGCTTGCGCTTGTATCTGCCGAGACTTGGAGCTGGCCAGCGCGCACCTTCCCGCTGTGTGTGCTGCTGTCCGCAAACAGCCTCCAAACAAAGCAGGGCGCTAAGGCAGGAGAAGTAAGCGCCCCAGGAGGGAAACTGCCTGCGAGGGAAGCTGTGCAGCACATGCCTTGTTCCGCTCGCCACTTGCCTCACTCTTAGGCAAAGCCCATCTCAGCTGGCTTGTAGGCGTGCCTCCGTGCTCAGAAGCAGCCCCGTGGCAGGCAGGACAGAGCGAGATGTCTTCTGGGCACGCAGCATGCTGCTTCCCATGCCCGGGACGAACCAAGAGCAGGTGCCTCGCTTGCGCTTGTATCTGCCGAGACTTGGAGCTGGCCAGCGCGCACCTTCCCGCTGTGTGTGCTGCTGTCCGCAAACAGCCTCCTAACAAAGCAGGGCACTAAGGCAGGAGAAGTAAGCGCCCCAGGAGGGAAACTGCCTGCGAGGGAAGCTGTGCAGCACATCCCTTGTTCCGCTCGCCACTTGCCTCACTCTTAGGCAAAGCCCATCTCAGCTGGCTTGTAGGCGTGCCTCCGTGCTCAGAAGCAGCCCCGTGGCAGGCAGGACAGAGCGAGATGTCTTCTGGCACGCAGCATGCTGCTTCCCATGCCCGGGACAAACCGCGAGCAGGTGCCTCGCTTGCGCTTGTATCTGCCGAGACTTGGAGCTGGCCAGCGCGCACCTTCCCGCTGTGTGTGCTGCACTCCGCAAGCACCCTCCAAACAAAGCAGGGCACTAAGGCAAGAGAAGTAAGCGCCCCAGGAGGGAATCTGCCTGCGAGGAAAGCTGTGCAGCACATGCCTTGTTCCGCTCGCCACTTGCCTCACTCTTAGGCAAAGCCCATCTCAGCTGGCTTGTAGGCGTGCCTCCGTGCTCAGAAGCAGCCCCGTGGCAGGCAGGACAGAGCGAGATGTCTTCTGGCACGCAGCATACTGCTTCCCATGCCCGGAACAAACTGCGAGCAGGTGCCTCGCTTGCGCTTGTATCTGCCGAGACTTGGAGCTGGCCAGCGCGCACCTTCCCGCTGTGTGTGCTGCTGTCCGCAAACAGCCTCCAAACAAAGCAGGGCGCTAAGGCAGGAGAAGTAAGCGCCCCAGGAGGGAAACTGCCTGCGAGGGAAGCTGTGCAGCACATCCCTTGTTCCGCTCGCCACTTGCCTCACTCTTAGGCAAAGCCCATCTCAGCTGGCTTGTAGGCGTGCCTCCGTGCTCAGAAGCAGCCCCGTGGCAGGCAGGACAGAGCGAGATGTCTTCTGGGCACGCAGCATGCTGCTTCCCATGCCCGGGACGAACCAAGAGCAGGTGCCTCGCTTGCGCTTGTATCTGCCGAGACTTGGAGCTGGCCAGCGCGCACCTTCCCGCTGTGTGTGCTGCTGTCCGCAAACAGCCTCCTAACAAAGCAGGGCACTAAGGCAGGAGAAGTAAGCGCCCCAGGAGGGAAACTGCCTGCGAGGGAAGCTGTGCAGCACATCCCTTGTTCCGCTCGCCACTTGCCTCACTCTTAGGCAAAGCCCATCTCAGCTGGCTTGTAGGCGTGCCTCCGTGCTCAGAAGCAGCCCCGTGGCAGGCAGGACAGAGCGAGATGTCTTCTGGCACGCAGCATGCTGCTTCCCATGCCCGGGACAAACCGCGAGCAGGTGCCTCGCTTGCGCTTGTATCTGCCGAGACTTGGAGCTGGCCAGCGCGCACCTTCCCGCTGTGTGTGCTGCACTCCGCAAGCACCCTCCAAACAAAGCAGGGCACTAAGGCAAGAGAAGTAAGCGCCCCAGGAGGGAATCTGCCTGCGAGGGAAGCTGTGCAGCACATGCCTTGTTCCGCTCGCCACTTGCCTCACTCTTAGGCAAAGCCCATCTCAGCTGGCTTGTAGGCGTGCCTCCGTGCTCAGAAGCAGCCCCGTGGCAGGCAGGACAGAGCGAGATGTCTTCTGGCACGCAGCATGCTGCTTCCCATGCCCGGAACAAATCGCGAGCAGGTGCCTCACTTGCGCTTCTATCTGCCGAGACTTGGAGCTGGCCAGCGCGCACCTTCCCGCTGTGTGTGCTGCACTCCGCAAACAGCCTCCAAACAAAGCAGGGCACTAAGGCAGGAGAAGTAAGCGCCCCAGGAGGGAATCTGCCTGCGAGGAAAGCTGTGCAGCACATGCCTTGTTCCGCTCGCCACTTGCCTCACTCTTAGGCAAAGCCCATCTCAGCTGGCTTGTAGGCGTGCCTCCGTGCTCAGAAGCAGCCCCGAGGCAGGCAGGACAGTGCCAGAAGTAATCTGGGCAAGCAGCATGCTGCTTCCCATACCCGGAACAAACTGCGAGCAGGTGCATGGCTTGCGCTTCTATCTGCCGAGACTTGGAGCTGGCCAGCGCGCACCTTCCCGCTGTGTGTGCTGCTGTCCGCAAACAGCCTCCAAACAAAGCAGGGCGCTAAGGCAGGAGAAGTAAGCGCCCCAGGAGGGAATCTGCCTGCGAGGGAAGCTGTGCAGCACATGCCTTGTTCCGCTCACCACTTGCCTCACTCTTAGGCAAAGCCCATCTCAGCTCGCTTGTAGGCGTGCCTCCGTGCTCAGAAGGAGCCCCGTGGCAGGCAGGACAGAGCGAGATGTCTTCTGGCACGCAGCATGCTGCTTCCCATGCCCGGAACAAATCGCGAGCAGGTGCCTCACTTGCGCTTCTATCTGCCGAGACTTGGAGCTGGCCAGCGCGCACCTTCCCGCTGTGTGTGCTGCTGTCCGCAAACAGCCTCCAAACAAAGCAGGGCACTAAGGCAGGAGAAGTAAGCGACCCAGGAGGGAATCTGCCTGCGAGGGAAGCTGTGCAGCACATCCCTTGTTCCGCTCGCCACTTGCCTCACTCTTAGGCAAAGCCCATCTCAGCTGGCTTGTAGGCGTGCCTCCGTGCTCAGAAGCAGCCCCGTGGCAGGCAGGACAGAGCGAGATGTCTTCTGGCACGCAGCATGCTGCTTCACATGCCCGGAACAAATCGCGAGCAGGTGCCTGCCTTGCGCTTCTATGTGCCGAGACTTGGAGCTGGCCAGCGCGCACCTTCCCGCTGTGTGTGCTGCTGTCCGCAAACAGCCTCCAAACAAAGCAGGGCGCTAAGGCAGGAGAAGTAAGCGCCCCAGGAGGGAAACTGCCTGCGAGGGAAGCTGTGCAGCACATGCCTTGTTCCGCTCGCCACTTGCCTCACTCTTAGGCAAAGCCCATCTCAGCTGGCTTGTAGGCGTGCCTCCGTGCTCAGAAGCAGCCCCGTGGCAGGCAGGACAGAGCGAGATGTCTTCTGGCACGCAGCATGCTGCTTCACATGCCCGGAACAAATCGCGAGCAGGTGCCTGCCTTGCGCTTCTATGTGCCGAGGCTTGGAGCTGGCCAGCGCGCACCTTCCCGCTGTGTGTGCTGCTGTCCGCAAACAGCCTCCAAACAAAGCAGGGCGCTAAGGCAGGAGAAGTAAGCGCCCCAGGAGGGAAACTGCCTGCGAGGGAAGCTGTGCAGCACATGCCTTGTTCCGCTCGCCACTTGCCTCACTCTTAGGCAAAGCCCATCTCAGCTGGCTTGTAGGCGTGCCTCCGTGCTCAGAAGCAGCCCCGTGGCAGGCAGGACAGAGCGAGATGTCTTCTGGGCACGCAGCATGCTGCTTCCCATGTCCGGGACAAACTGCGAGCAGGTGCCTGCCTTGCGCTTGTATCTGCCGAGACTTGGAGCTGGCCAGCGCGCACCTTCCCGCTGTGTGTGCTGCACTCCGCAAACAGCCTCCAAACAAAGCAGGGCACTAAGGCAAGAGAAGTAAGAGCCCCAGGAGGGAATCTGCCTGCGAGGGAAGCTGTGCAGCACATGCCTTGTTCCGCTCGCCACTTGCCTCACTCTTAGGCAAAGCCCATCTCAGCTGGCTTGTAGGCGTGCCTCCGTGCTCAGAAGCAGCCCCGAGGCAGGCAGGACAGTGCCAGAAGTACTCTGGGCAAGCAGCATGCTGCTTCCCATGCCCGGAACAAATCGCGAGCAGGTGCATGGCTTGCGCTTCTATGTGCCGAGACTTGGAGCTGGCCAGCGCGCACCTTCCCGCTGTGTGTGCTGCACTCCGCAAACAGCCTCCAAACAAAGCAGGGCGCTAAGGCAAGAGAAGTAAGCGCCCCAGGAGGGAATCTGCCTACGAGGAAAGCTGTGCAGCACATGCCTTGTTCCGCTCGCCACTTGCCTCACTCTTAGGCAAAGCCCATCTCAGCTGGCTTGTAGGCGTGCCTCCGTGCTCAGAAGCAGCCCCGTGGCAGGCAGGACAGAGCAAGATGTCTTCTGGCACGCAGCATGCTGCTTCCCATGCCCGGAACAAATCGCGAGCAGGTGCCTGCCTTGCGCTTCTATGTGCCGAGACTTGGAGCTGGCCAGCGCGCACCTTCCCGCTGTGTGTGCTGCTGTCCGCAAACAGCCTCCAAACAAAGCAGGGCGCTAAGGCAGGAGAAGTAAGCGCCCCAGGAGGGAAACTGCCTGCGAGGGAAGCTGTGCAGCACATGCCTTGTTCCGCTCGCCACTTGCCTCACTCTTAGGCAAAGCCCATCTCAGCTGGCTTGTAGGCGTGCCTCCGTGCTCAGAAGCAGCCCCGTGGCAGGCAGGACAGAGCGAGATGTCTTCTGGGCACGCAGCATGCTGCTTCCCATGTCCGGGACAAACTGCGAGCAGGTGCCTCGCTTGCGCTTGTATCTGCCGAGACTTGGAGCTGGCCAGCGCGCACCTTCCCGCTGTGTGTGCTGCACTCCGCAAGCACCCTCCAAACAAAGCAGGGCACTAAGGCAAGAGAAGTAAGCGCCCCAGGAGGGAATCTGCCTGCGAGGAAAGCTGTGCAGCACATGCCTTGTTCCGCTCGCCACTTGCCTCACTCTTAGGCAAAGCCCATCTCAGCTGGCTTGTAGGCGTGCCTCCGTGCTCAGAAGCAGCCCCGTGGCAGGCAGGACAGAGCGAGATGTCTTCTGGCACGCAGCATACTGCTTCCCATGCCCGGAACAAACTGCGAGCAGGTGCCTCGCTTGCGCTTGTATCTGCCGAGACTTGGAGCTGGCCAGCGCGCACCTTCCCGCTGTGTGTGCTGCTGTCCGCAAACAGCCTCCAAACAAAGCAGGGCGCTAAGGCAGGAGA
The DNA here is from genome assembly GCF_028389875.1 of Rhea pennata. NCBI lineage: Eukaryota > Metazoa > Chordata > Aves > Rheiformes > Rheidae > Rhea > Rhea pennata. Next base: position 25,376,243 of record NC_084672.1, read on the forward strand.
AGTAAGCGCCCCAGGAGGGAAACTGCCTGCGAGGGAAGCTGTGCAGCACATGCCTTGTTCCGCTCGCCACTTGCCTCACTCTTAGGCAAAGCCCATCTCAGCTGGCTTGTAGGCGTGCCTCCGTGCTCAGAAGCAGCCCCGTGGCAGGCAGGACAGAGCGAGATGTCTTCTGGGCACGCAGCATGCTGCTTCCCATGCCCGGGACGAACCAAGAGCAGGTGCCTCGCTTGCGCTTGTATCTGCCGAGACTTGGAGCTGGCCAGCGCGCACCTTCCCGCTGTGTGTGCTGCTGTCCGCAAACAGCCTCCTAACAAAGCAGGGCACTAAGGCAGGAGAAGTAAGCGCCCCAGGAGGGAAACTGCCTGCGAGGGAAGCTGTGCAGCACATCCCTTGTTCCGCTCGCCACTTGCCTCACTCTTAGGCAAAGCCCATCTCAGCTGGCTTGTAGGCGTGCCTCCGTGCTCAGAAGCAGCCCCGTGGCAGGCAGGACAGAGCGAGATGTCTTCTGGCACGCAGCATGCTGCTTCCCATGCCCGGGACAAACCGCGAGCAGGTGCCTCGCTTGCGCTTGTATCTGCCGAGACTTGGAGCTGGCCAGCGCGCACCTTCCCGCTGTGTGTGCTGCACTCCGCAAGCACCCTCCAAACAAAGCAGGGCACTAAGGCAAGAGAAGTAAGCGCCCCAGGAGGGAATCTGCCTGCGAGGGAAGCTGTGCAGCACATGCCTTGTTCCGCTCGCCACTTGCCTCACTCTTAGGCAAAGCCCATCTCAGCTGGCTTGTAGGCGTGCCTCCGTGCTCAGAAGCAGCCCCGTGGCAGGCAGGACAGAGCGAGATGTCTTCTGGCACGCAGCATGCTGCTTCCCATGCCCGGAACAAATCGCGAGCAGGTGCCTCACTTGCGCTTCTATCTGCCGAGACTTGGAGCTGGCCAGCGCGCACCTTCCCGCTGTGTGTGCTGCACTCCGCAAACAGCCTCCAAACAAAGCAGGGCACTAAGGCAGGAGAAGTAAGCGCCCCAGGAGGGAATCTGCCTGCGAGGAAAGCTGTGCAGCACATGCCTTGTTCCGCTCGCCACTTGCCTCACTCTTAGGCAAAGCCCATCTCAGCTGGCTTGTAGGCGTGCCTCCGTGCTCAGAAGCAGCCCCGAGGCAGGCAGGACAGTGCCAGAAGTAATCTGGGCAAGCAGCATGCTGCTTCCCATACCCGGAACAAACTGCGAGCAGGTGCATGGCTTGCGCTTCTATCTGCCGAGACTTGGAGCTGGCCAGCGCGCACCTTCCCGCTGTGTGTGCTGCTGTCCGCAAACAGCCTCCAAACAAAGCAGGGCGCTAAGGCAGGAGAAGTAAGCGCCCCAGGAGGGAATCTGCCTGCGAGGGAAGCTGTGCAGCACATGCCTTGTTCCGCTCGCCACTTGCCTCACTCTTAGGCAAAGCCCATCTCAGCTGGCTTGTAGGCGTGCCTCCGTGCTCAGAAGCAGCCCCGTGGCAGGCAGGACAGAGCGAGATGTCTTCTGGGCACGCAGCATGCTGCTTCCCATTTCCGGGACAAACTGCGAGCAGGTGCCTCGCTTGCGCTTGTATCTGCCGAGACTTGGAGCTGGCCAGCGCGCACCTTCCCGCTGTGTGTGCTGCTGTCCGCAAACAGCCTCCAAACAAAGCAGGGCGCTAAGGCAGGAGAAGTAAGCGCCCCAGGAGGGAAACTGCCTGCGAGGGAAGCTGTGCAGCACATGCCTTGTTCCGCTCGCCACTTGCCTCACTCTTAGGCAAAGCCCATCTCAGCTGGCTTGTAGGCGTGCCTCCGTGCTCAGAAGCAGCCCCGTGGCAGGCAGGACAGTGCGAGATGTCTTCTGGGCACGCAGCATGCTGCTTCCCATGCCCGGAACAAACTGCGAGCAGGTGCATGGCTTGCGCTTCTATCTGCCGAGACTTGGAGTTGGCCAGCGCGCACCTTCCCGCTGTGTGTGCTGCACTCCGCAAACAGCCTCCAAACAAAGCAGGGCACTAAGGCAAGAGAAGTAAGCGCCCCAGGAGGGAATCTGCCTGCGAGGAAAGCTGTGCAGCACATGCCTTGTTCCGCTCACCACTTGCCTCACTCTTAGGCAAAGCCCATCTCAGCTCGCTTGTAGGCGTGCCTCCGTGCTCAGAAGGAGCCCCGTGGCAGGCAGGACAGAGCGAGATGTCTTCTGGCACGCAGCATGCTGCTTCCCATGCCCGGAACAAATCGCGAGCAGGTGCCTCACTTGCGCTTCTATCTGCCGAGACTTGGAGCTGGCCAGCGCGCACCTTCCCGCTGTGTGTGCTGCACTCCGCAAACAGCCTCCAAACAAAGCAGGGCACTAAGGCAAGAGAAGTAAGCGCCCCAGGAGGGAATCTGCCTGCGAGGGAACCTGTGCAGCACATCCCTTGTTCCGCTCGCCACTTGCCTCACTCTTAGGCAAAGCCCATCTCAGCTGGCTTGTAGGCGTGCCTCCGTGCTCAGAAGCAGCCCCGTGGCAGGCAGGACAGAGCGAGATGTCTTCTGGGCACGCAGCATGCTGCTTCCCATGTCCGGGACAAACTGCGAGCAGGTGCCTGCCTTGCGCTTGTATCTGCCGAGACTTGGAGCTGGCCAGCGCGCACCTTCCCGCTGTGTGTGCTGCTGTCCGCAAACAGCCTCCAAACAAAGCAGGGCACTAAGGCAGGAGAAGTAAGCGACCCAGGAGGGAATCTGCCTGCGAGGGAAGCTGTGCAGCACATGCCTTGTTCCGCTCGCCACTTGCCTCACTCTTAGGCAAAGCCCATCTCAGCTGGCTTGTAGGCGTGCCTCCGTGCTCAGAAGCAGCCCCGTGGCAGGCAGGACAGAGCGAGATGTCTTCTGGCACGCAGCATGCTGCTTCACATGCCCGGAACAAATCGCGAGCAGGTGCCTGCCTTGCGCTTCTATGTGCCGAGACTTGGAGCTGGCCAGCGCGCACCTTCCCGCTGTGTGTGCTGCTGTCCGCAAACAGCCTCCAAACAAAGCAGGGCGCTAAGGCAGGAGAAGTAAGCGCCCCAGGAGGGAAACTGCCTGCGAGGGAAGCTGTGCAGCACATGCCTTGTTCCGCTCGCCACTTGCCTCACTCTTAGGCAAAGCCCATCTCAGCTGGCTTGTAGGCGTGCCTCCGTGCTCAGAAGCAGCCCCGTGGCAGGCAGGACAGAGCGAGATGTCTTCTGGCACGCAGCATGCTGCTTCACATGCCCGGAACAAATCGCGAGCAGGTGCCTGCCTTGCGCTTCTATGTGCCGAGGCTTGGAGCTGGCCAGCGCGCACCTTCCCGCTGTGTGTGCTGCTGTCCGCAAACAGCCTCCAAACAAAGCAGGGCGCTAAGGCAGGAGAAGTAAGCGCCCCAGGAGGGAAACTGCCTGCGAGGGAAGCTGTGCAGCACATGCCTTGTTCCGCTCGCCACTTGCCTCACTCTTAGGCAAAGCCCATCTCAGCTGGCTTGTAGGCGTGCCTCCGTGCTCAGAAGCAGCCCCGTGGCAGGCAGGACAGAGCGAGATGTCTTCTGGGCACGCAGCATGCTGCTTCCCATGTCCGGGACAAACTGCGAGCAGGTGCCTGCCTTGCGCTTGTATCTGCCGAGACTTGGAGCTGGCCAGCGCGCACCTTCCCGCTGTGTGTGCTGCACTCCGCAAACAGCCTCCAAACAAAGCAGGGCACTAAGGCAAGAGAAGTAAGAGCCCCAGGAGGGAATCTGCCTGCGAGGGAAGCTGTGCAGCACATGCCTTGTTCCGCTCGCCACTTGCCTCACTCTTAGGCAAAGCCCATCTCAGCTGGCTTGTAGGCGTGCCTCCGTGCTCAGAAGCAGCCCCGAGGCAGGCAGGACAGTGCCAGAAGTACTCTGGGCAAGCAGCATGCTGCTTCCCATGCCCGGAACAAATCGCGAGCAGGTGCATGGCTTGCGCTTCTATGTGCCGAGACTTGGAGCTGGCCAGCGCGCACCTTCCCGCTGTGTGTGCTGCACTCCGCAAACAGCCTCCAAACAAAGCAGGGCGCTAAGGCAAGAGAAGTAAGCGCCCCAGGAGGGAATCTGCCTACGAGGAAAGCTGTGCAGCACATGCCTTGTTCCGCTCGCCACTTGCCTCACTCTTAGGCAAAGCCCATCTCAGCTGGCTTGTAGGCGTGCCTCCGTGCTCAGAAGCAGCCCCGTGGCAGGCAGGACAGAGCAAGATGTCTTCTGGCACGCAGCATGCTGCTTCCCATGCCCGGAACAAATCGCGAGCAGGTGCCTGCCTTGCGCTTCTATGTGCCGAGACTTGGAGCTGGCCAGCGCGCACCTTCCCGCTGTGTGTGCTGCTGTCCGCAAACAGCCTCCAAACAAAGCAGGGCGCTAAGGCAGGAGAAGTAAGCGCCCCAGGAGGGAAACTGCCTGCGAGGGAAGCTGTGCAGCACATGCCTTGTTCCGCTCGCCACTTGCCTCACTCTTAGGCAAAGCCCATCTCAGCTGGCTTGTAGGCGTGCCTCCGTGCTCAGAAGCAGCCCCGTGGCAGGCAGGACAGAGCGAGATGTCTTCTGGGCACGCAGCATGCTGCTTCCCATTTCCGGGACAAACTGCGAGCAGGTGCCTCGCTTGCGCTTGTATCTGCCGAGACTTGGAGCTGGCCAGCGCGCACCTTCCCGCTGTGTGTGCTGCTGTCCGCAAACAGCCTCCAAACAAAGCAGGGCGCTAAGGCAGGAGAAGTAAGCGCCCCAGGAGGGAAACTGCCTGCGAGGGAAGCTGTGCAGCACATGCCTTGTTCCGCTCGCCACTTGCCTCACTCTTAGGCAAAGCCCATCTCAGCTGGCTTGTAGGCGTGCCTCCGTGCTCAGAAGCAGCCCCGTGGCAGGCAGGACAGTGCGAGATGTCTTCTGGGCACGCAGCATGCTGCTTCCCATGCCCGGAACAAACTGCGAGCAGGTGCATGGCTTGCGCTTCTATCTGCCGAGACTTGGAGTTGGCCAGCGCGCACCTTCCCGCTGTGTGTGCTGCACTCCGCAAACAGCCTCCAAACAAAGCAGGGCACTAAGGCAAGAGAAGTAAGCGCCCCAGGAGGGAATCTGCCTGCGAGGAAAGCTGTGCAGCACATGCCTTGTTCCGCTCACCACTTGCCTCACTCTTAGGCAAAGCCCATCTCAGCTCGCTTGTAGGCGTGCCTCCGTGCTCAGAAGGAGCCCCGTGGCAGGCAGGACAGAGCGAGATGTCTTCTGGGCACGCAGCATGCTGCTTCCCATGCCCGGAACAAATCGCGAGCAGGTGCCTCACTTGCGCTTCTATCTGCCGAGACTTGGAGCTGGCCAGCGCGCACCTTCCCGCTGTGTGTGCTGCACTCCGCAAACAGCCTCCAAACAAAGCAGGGCACTAAGGCAAGAGAAGTAAGCGCCCCAGGAGGGAATCTGCCTGCGAGGGAACCTGTGCAGCACATCCCTTGTTCCGCTCGCCACTTGCCTCACTCTTAGGCAAAGCCCATCTCAGCTGGCTTGTAGGCGTGCCTCCGTGCTCAGAAGCAGCCCCGTGGCAGGCAGGACAGAGCGAGATGTCTTCTGGCACGCAGCATGCTGCTTCACATGCCCGGAACAAATCGCGAGCAGGTGCCTGCCTTGCGCTTCTATGTGCCGAGACTTGGAGCTGGCCAGCGCGCACCTTCCCGCTGTGTGTGCTGCTGTCCGCAAACAGCCTCCAAACAAAGCAGGGCGCTAAGGCAGGAGAAGTAAGCGCCCCAGGAGGGAAACTGCCTGCGAGGGAAGCTGTGCAGCACATGCCTTGTTCCGCTCGCCACTTGCCTCACTCTTAGGCAAAGCCCATCTCAGCTGGCTTGTAGGCGTGCCTCCGTGCTCAGAAGCAGCCCCGTGGCAGGCAGGACAGAGCGAGATGTCTTCTGGCACGCAGCATGCTGCTTCACATGCCCGGAACAAATCGCGAGCAGGTGCCTGCCTTGCGCTTCTATGTGCCGAGGCTTGGAGCTGGCCAGCGCGCACCTTCCCGCTGTGTGTGCTGCTGTCCGCAAACAGCCTCCAAACAAAGCAGGGCGCTAAGGCAGGAGAAGTAAGCGCCCCAGGAGGGAAACTGCCTGCGAGGGAAGCTGTGCAGCACATGCCTTGTTCCGCTCGCCACTTGCCTCACTCTTAGGCAAAGCCCATCTCAGCTGGCTTGTAGGCGTGCCTCCGTGCTCAGAAGCAGCCCCGTGGCAGGCAGGACAGAGCGAGATGTCTTCTGGGCACGCAGCATGCTGCTTCCCATGTCCGGGACAAACTGCGAGCAGGTGCCTCGCTTGCGCTTGTATCTGCCGAGACTTGGAGCTGGCCAGCGCGCACCTTCCCGCTGTGTGTGCTGCTGTCCACAAACAGCCTCCAAACAAAGCAGGGCGCTAAGGCAGGAGAAGTAAGCGCCCCAGGAGGGAAACTGCCTGCGAGGGAAGCTGTGCAGCACATGCCTTGTTCCGCTCGCCACTTGCCTCACTCTTAGGCAAAGCCCATCTCAGCTGGCTTGTAGGCGTGCCTCCGTGCTCAGAAGCAGCCCCGTGGCAGGCAGGACAGTGCCAGAAGTACTCTGGGCAAGCAGCATGCTGCTTCCCATACCCGGAACAAACTGCGAGCAGGTGCATGGCTTGCGCTTGTATCTGCCGAGACTTGGAGCTGGCCAGCGCGCACCTTCCCGCTGTGTGTGCTGCACTCCGCAAACAGCCTCCAAACAAAGCAGGGCACTAAGGCAAGAGAAGTAAGCACCCCAGGAGGGAATCTGCCTGCGAGGAAAGCTGTGCAGCACATGCCTTTTTCCGCTCGCCACTTCCCTCACTCTTAGGCAAAGCCCATCTCAGCTGGCTTGTAGGAGTGCCTCCGTGCTCAGAAGCAGCCCCGAGGCAGGCAGGACAGTGCCAGAAGTACTCTGGGCAAGCAGCATGCTGCTTCCCATACCCGGAACAAACTGCGAGCAGGTGCCTGCCTTGAGCTTCTATCTGCCGAGACTTGGAGCTGGCCAGCGCGCACCTTCCCGCTGTGTGTGCTGCTGTCCGCAAACAGCCTCCAAACAAAGCAGGGCGCTAAGGCAGGAGAAGTAAGCGCCCCAGGAGGGAAACTGCCTGCGAGGGAAGCTGTGCAGCACATGCCTTGTTCCGCTCGCCACTTGCCTCACTCTTAGGCAAAGCCCATCTCAGCTGGCTTGTAGGCGTGCCTCCGTGCTCAGAAGCAGCCCCGAGGCAGGCAGGACAGTGCCAGAAGTACTCTGGGCAAGCAGCATGCTGCTTCCCATACCCGGAACAAACTGCGAGCAGGTGCATGGCTTGCGCTTGTATCTGCCGAGACTTGGAGCTGGCCAGCGCGCACCTTCCCGCTGTGTGTGCTGCACTCCGCAAACAGCCTCCAAACAAAGCAGGGCACTAAGGCAAGAGAAGTAAGCACCCCAGGAGGGAATCTGCCTGCGAGGAAAGCTGTGCAGCACATGCCTTGTTCCGCTCGCCACTTGCCTCACTCTTAGGCAAAGCCCATATCAGCTGGCTTGTAGGAGTGCCTCCGTGCTCAGAAGCAGCCCCGAGGCAGGCAGGACAGTGCCAGAAGTACTCTGGGCAAGCAGCATGCTGCTTCCCATACCCGGAACAAACTGCGAGCAGGTGCCTGCCTTGCGCTTCTATCTGCCGAGACTTGGAGCTGGCCAGCGCGCACCTTCCCGCTGTGTGTGCTGCTGTCCGCAAACAGCCTCCAAACTAAGCAGGGCGCTAAGGCAGGAGAAGTAAGCGCCCCAGGAGGGAAACTGCCTGCGAGGGAAGCTGTGCAGCACATGCCTTGTTCCGCTCACCACTTGCCTCACTCTTAGGCAAAGCCCATCTCAGCTGGCTTGTAGGCGTGCCTCCGTGCTCAGAAGCAGCCCCGTGGCAGGCAGGACAGAGCGAGATGTCTTCTGGGCACGCAGCATGCTGCTTCCCATGTCCGGGACAAACTGCGAGCAGGTGCCTCGCTTGCGCTTGTATCTGCCGAGATTTGGAGCTGGCCAGCGCGCACCTTCCCGCTGTGTGTGCTGCTGTCTGCAAACAGCCTCCAAACAAAGCAGGGCGCTAAGGCAGGAGAAGTAAGCGCCCCAGGAGGGAAACTGCCTGCGAGGGAAGCTGTGCAGCACATGCCTTGTTCCGCTCGCCACTTGCCTCACTCTTAGGCAAAGCCCATCTCAGCTGGCTTGTAGGCGTGCCTCCGTGCTCAGAAGCAGCCCCGAGGCAGGCAGGACAGTGCCAGAAGTACTCTGGGCAAGCAGCATGCTGCTTCCCATACCCGGAACAAACTGCGAGCAGGTGCATGGCTTGCGCTTGTATCTGCCGAGACTTGGAGCTGGCCAGCGCGCACCTTCCCGCTGTGTGTGCTGCACTCCGCAAACAGCCTCCAAACAAAGCAGGGCACTAAGGCAAGAGAAGTAAGCACCCCAGGAGGGAATCTGCCTGCGAGGAAAGCTGTGCAGCACATGCCTTGTTCCGCTCGCCACTTGCCTCACTCTTAGGCAAAGCCCATATCAGCTGGCTTGTAGGAGTGCCTCCGTGCTCAGAAGCAGCCCCGAGGCAGGCAGGACAGTGCCAGAAGTACTCTGGGCAAGCAGCATGCTGCTTCCCATACCCGGAACAAACTGCGAGCAGGTGCCTGCCTTGCGCTTCTATCTGCCGAGACTTGGAGCTGGCCAGCGCGCACCTTCCCGCTGTGTGTGCTGCTGTTCGCAAACAGCCTCCAAACAAAGCAGGGCGCTAAGGCAGGAGAAGTAAGCGCCCCAGGAGGGAAACTGCCTGCGAGGGAAGCTGTGCAGCACATGCCTTGTTCCGCTCGCCACTTGCCTCACTCTTAGGCAAAGCCCATCTCAGCTGGCTTGTAGGCGTGCCTCCGTGCTCAGAAGCAGCCCCGTGGCAGGCAGGACAGAGCGAGATGTCTTCTGGGCACGCAGCATGCTGCTTCCCATGCCCGGGACAAACTGCGAGCAGGTGCCTCGCTTGCGCTTGTATCTGCCGAGACTTGGAGCTGGCCAGCGCGCACCTTCCCGCTGTGTGTGCTGCTGTCCGCAAACAGCCTCCAAACAAAGCAGGGCACTAAGGCAAGAGAAGTAAGCGCCCCAGGAGGGAATCTGCCTGCGAGGAAAGCTGTGCAGCACATGCCTTGTTCCGCTCGCCACTTGCCTCACTCTTAGGCAAAGCCCATCTCAGCTGGCTTGTAGGCGTGCCTCCGTGCTCAGAAGCAGCCCCGTGGCAGGCAGGACAGAGCGAGATGTCTTCTGGGCACGCAGCATGCTGCTTCCCATGCCCGGAACAAATCGCGAGCAGGTGCCTGCCTTGCGCTTGTATCTGCCGAGACTTGGAGCTGGCCAGCGCGCACCTTCCCGCTGTTTGTGCTGCACTCCGCAAACAGCCTCCAAACAAAGCAGGGCACTAAGGCAAGAGAAGTAAGCGCCCCAGGAGGGAATCTGCCTGCGAGGGAAGCTGTGCAGCACATGCCTTGTTCCGCTCGCCACTTGCCTCACTCTTAGGCAAAGCCCATCTCAGCTGGCTTGTAGGCGTGCCTCCGTGCTCAGAAGCAGCCCCGTGGCAGGCAGGACAGAGCGAGATGTCTTCTGGGCACGCAGCATGCTGCTTCCCATGCCCGGAACAAATCGCGAGCAGGTGCCTCGCTTGCGCTTGTATCTGCCGAGACTTGGAGCTGGCCAGCGCGCACCTTCCCGCTGTGTGTGCTGCTGTCCGCAAACAGCCTCCAAACAAAGCAGGGCGCTAAGGCAGGAGAAGTAAGCGCCCCAGGAGGGAAACTGCCTGCGAGGGAAGCTGTGCAGCACATGCCTTGTTCCGCTCGCCACTTGCCTCACTCTTAGGCAAAGCCCATCTCAGCTGGCTTGTAGGCGTGCCTCCGTGCTCAGAAGCAGCCCCGTGGCAGGCAGGACAGAGCGAGATGTCTTCTGGCACGCAGCATGCTGCTTCCCATGCCCGGAACAAATCGCGAGCAGGTGCCTCACTTGCGCTTCTATCTGCCGAGACTTGGAGCTGGCCAGCGCGCACCTTCCCGCTGTGTGTGCTGCTGTCCGCAAACAGCCTCCAAACAAAGCAGGGCGCTAAGGCAGGAGAAGTAAGCGCCCCAGGAGGGAAACTGCCTGCGAGGGAAGCTGTGCAGCACATGCCTTGTTCCGCTCGCCACTTGCCTCACTCTTAGGCAAAGCCCATCTCAGCTGGCTTGTAGGCGTGCCTCCGTGCTCAGAAGCAGCCCCGTGGCAGGCAGGACAGAGCGAGATGTCTTCTGGGCACGCAGCATGCTGCTTCCCATGTCCGGGACAAACTGCGAGCAGGTGCCTCGCTTGCGCTTGTATCTGCCGAGACTTGGAGCTGGCCAGCGCGCACCTTCCCGCTGTGTGTGCTGCTGTCCGCAAACAGCCTCCAAACGAAGCAGGGCGCTAAGGCAGGAGAAGTAAGCGCCCCAGGAGGGAAACTGCCTGCGAGGGAAGCTGTGCAGCACATGCCTTGTTCCGCTCGCCACTTGCCTCACTCTTAGGCAAAGCCCATCTCAGCTGGCTTGTAGGCGTGCCTCCGTGCTCAGAAGCAGCCCCGTGGCAGGCAGGACAGTGCCAGAAGTACTCTGGGCAAGCAGCATGCTGCTTCCCATACCCGGAACAAACTGCGAGCAGGTGCATGGCTTGCGCTTCTATCTGCCGAGACTTGGAGTTGGCCAGCGCGCACCTTCCCGCTGTGTGTGCTGCACTCCGCAAACAGCCTCCAAACAAAGCAGGGCACTAAGGCAAGAGAAGTAAGCGCCCCAGGAGGGAATCTGCCTGCGAGGAAAGCTGTGCAGCACATGCCTTGTTCCGCTCACCACTTGCCTCACTCTTAGGCAAAGCCCATCTCAGCTGGCTTGTAGGCGTGCCTCCGTGCTCAGAAGGAGCCCCGTGGCAGGCAGGACAGAGCGAGATGTCTTCTGGCACGCAGCATGCTGCTTCCCATGCCCGGAACAAATCGCGAGCAGGTGCCTCACTTGCGCTTCTATCTGCCGAGACTTGGAGCTGGCCAGCGCGCACCTTCCCGCTGTGTGTGCTGCACTCCGCAAACAGCCTCCAAACAAAGCAGGGCACTAAGGCAAGAGAAGTAAGCGCCCCAGGAGGGAATCTGCCTGCGAGGAAAGCTGTGCAGCACATGCCTTGTTCCGCTCGCCACTTGCCTCACTCTTAGGCAAATCCCATCTCAGCTGGCTTGTAGGCGTGCCTCCGTGCTCAGAAGCAGCCCCGTGGCAGGCAGGACAGAGCGAGATGTCTTCTGGGCACGCAGCATGCTGCTTCCCATGTCCGGGACAAACTGCGAGCAGGTGCCTCGCTTGCGCTTGTATCTGCCGAGACTTGGAGCTGGCCAGCGCGCACCTTCCCGCTGTGTGTGCTGCTGTCCGCAAACAGCCTCCAAACAAAGCAGGGCGCTAAGGCAGGAGAAGTAAGCGCCCCAGGAGGGAAACTGCCTGCGAGGGAAGCTGTGCAGCACATGCCTTGTTCCGCTCGCCACTTGCCTCACTCTTAGGCAAAGCCCATCTCAGCTGGCTTGTAGGCGTGCCTCCGTGCTCAGAAGCAGCCCCGAGGCAGGCAGGACAGTGCCAGAAGTACTCTGGGCAAGCAGCATGCTGCTTCCCATACCCGGAACAAACTGCGAGCAGGTGCATGGCTTGCGCTTGTATCTGCCGAGACTTGGAGCTGGCCAGCGCGCACCTTCCCGCTGTGTGTGCTGCACTCCGCAAACAGCCTCCAAACAAAGCAGGGCACTAAGGCAAGAGAAGTAAGCACCCCAGGAGGGAATCTGCCTGCGAGGAAAGCTGTGCAGCACATGCCTTGTTCCGCTCGCCACTTGCCTCACTCTTAGGCAAAGCCCATATCAGCTGGCTTGTAGGAGTGCCTCCGTGCTCAGAAGCAGCCCCGAGGCAGGCAGGACAGTGCCAGAAGTACTCTGGGCAAGCAGCATGCTGCTTCCCATACCTGGAACAAACTGCGAGCAGGTGCCTGCCTTGCGCTTCTATCTGCCGAGACTTGGAGCTGGCCAGCGCGCACCTTCCCGCTGTGTGTGCTGCTGTCCGCAAACAGCCTCCAAACTAAGCAGGGCGCTAAGGCAGGAGAAGTAAGCGCCCCAGGAGGGAAACTGCCTGCGAGGGAAGCTGTGCAGCACATGCCTTGTTCCGCTCGCCACTTGCCTCACTCTTAGGCAAAGCCCATCTCAGCTGGCTTGTAGGCGTGCCTCCGTGCTCAGAAGCAGCCCCGTGGCAGGCAGGACAGAGCGAGATGTCTTCTGGGCACGCAGCATGCTGCTTCCCATGTCCGGGACAAACTGCGAGCAGGTGCCTCGCTTGCGCTTGTATCTGCCGAGATTTGGAGCTGGCCAGCGCGCACCTTCCCGCTGTGTGTGCTGCTGTCCGCAAACAGCCTCCAAACAAAGCAGGGCGCTAAGGCAGGAGAAGTAAGCGCCCCAGGAGGGAAACTGCCTGCGAGGGAAGCTGTGCAGCACATGCCTTGTTCCGCTCGCCACTTGCCTCACTCTTAGGCAAAGCCCATCTCAGCTGGCTTGTAGGCGTGCCTCCGTGCTCAGAAGCAGCCCCGAGGCAGGCAGGACAGTGCCAGAAGTACTCTGGGCAAGCAGCATGCTGCTTCCCATACCCGGAACAAACTGCGAGCAGGTGCATGGCTTGCGCTTGTATCTGCCGAGACTTGGAGCTGGCCAGCGCGCACCTTCCCGCTGTGTGTGCTGCACTCCGCAAACAGCCTCCAAACAAAGCAGGGCACTAAGGCAAGAGAAGTAAGCACCCCAGGAGGGAATCTGCCTGCGAGGAAAGCTGTGCAGCACATGCCTTGTTCCGCTCGCCACTTGCCTCACTCTTAGGCAAAGCCCATCTCAGCTGGCTTGTAGGAGTGCCTCCGTGCTCAGAAGCAGCCCCGAGGCAGGCAGGACAGTGCCAGAAGTACTCTGGGCACGCAGCATGCTGCTTCCCAGGGCCCGGAACAAACTGCGAGCAGGTGCCTGCCTTGCGCTTCTATCTGCCGAGACTTGGAGCTGGCCAGCGCGCACCTTCCCGCTGTGTGTGCTGCTGTCCGCAAACAGCCTCCAAACAAAGCAGGGCGCTAAGGCAGGAGAAGTAAGCGCCCCAGGAGGGAAACTGCCTGCGAGGGAAGCTGTGCAGCACATGCCTTGTTCCGCTCGCCACTTGCCTCACTCTTAGGCAAAGCCCATCTCAGCTGGCTTGTAGGCGTGCCTCCGTGCTCAGAAGCAGCCCCGTGGCAGGCAGGACAGAGCGAGATGTCTTCTGGGCACGCAGCATGCTGCTTCCCATGCCCGGGACAAACTGCGAGCAGGTGCCTCGCTTGCGCTTGTATCTGCCGAGACTTGGAGCTGGCCAGCGCGCACCTTCCCGCTGTGTGTGCTGCTGTCCGCAAACAGCCTCCAAACAAAGCAGGGCACTAAGGCAAGAGAAGTAAGCGCCCCAGGAGGGAATCTGCCTGCGAGGAAAGCTGTGCAGCACATGCCTTGTTCCGCTCGCCACTTGCCTCACTCTTAGGCAAAGCCCATCTCAGCTGGCTTGTAGGCGTGCCTCCGTGCTCAGAAGCAGCCCCGTGGCAGGCAGGACAGAGCGAGATGTCTTCTGGGCACGCAGCATGCTGCTTCCCATGCCCGGAACAAATCGCGAGCAGGTGCCTGCCTTGCGCTTGTATCTGCCGAGACTTGGAGCTGGCCAGCGCGCACCTTCCCGCTGTTTGTGCTGCACTCCGCAAACAGCCTCCAAACAAAGCAGGGCACTAAGGCAAGAGAAGTAAGCGCCCCAGGAGGGAATCTGCCTGCGAGGGAAGCTGTGCAGCACATGCCTTGTTCCGCTCGCCACTTGCCTCACTCTTAGGCAAAGCCCATCTCAGCTGGCTTGTAGGCGTGCCTCCGTGCTCAGAAGCAGCCCCGTGGCAGGCAGGACAGAGCGAGATGTCTTCTGGGCACGCAGCATGCTGCTTCCCATGCCCGGAACAAATCGCGAGCAGGTGCCTCGCTTGCGCTTGTATCTGCCGAGACTTGGAGCTGGCCAGCGCGCACCTTCCCGCTGTGTGTGCTGCTGTCCGCAAACAGCCTCCAAACAAAGCAGGGCGCTAAGGCAGGAGAAGTAAGCTCCCCAGGAGGGAAACTGCCTGCGAGGGAAGCTGTGCAGCACATCCCTTGTTCCGCTCGCCACTTGCCTCACTCTTAGGCAAAGCCCATCTCAGCTGGCTTGTAGGCGTGCCTCCGTGCTCAGAAGCAGCCCCGTGGCAGGCAGGACAGAGCGAGATGTCTTCTGGCACGCAGCATGCTGCTTCCCATGCCCGGAACAAATCGCGAGCAGGTGCCTCGCTTGCGCTTGTATCTGCCGAGACTTGGAGCTGGCCAGCGCGCACCTTCCCGCTGTGTGTGCTGCTGTCCGCAAACAGCCTCCAAACGAAGCAGGGCGCTAAGGCAGGAGAAGTAAGCGCCCCAGGAGGGAAACTGCCTGCGAGGGAAGCTGTGCAGCACATGCCTTGTTCCGCTCGCCACTTGCCTCACTCTTAGGCAAAGCCCATCTCAGCTGGCTTGTAGGCGTGCCTCCGTGCTCAGAAGCAGCCCCGTGGCAGGCAGGACAGTGCCAGAAGTACTCTGGGCAAGCAGCATGCTGCTTCCCATACCCGGAACAAACTGCGAGCAGGTGCATGGCTTGCGCTTCTATCTGCCGAGACTTGGAGTTGGCCAGCGCGCACCTTCCCGCTGTGTGTGCTGCACTCCGCAAACAGCCTCCAAACAAAGCAGGGCACTAAGGCAAGAGAAGTAAGCGCCCCAGGAGGGAATCTGCCTGCGAGGAAAGCTGTGCAGCACATGCCTTGTTCCGCTCACCACTTGCCTCACTCTTAGGCAAAGCCCATCTCAGCTCGCTTGTAGGCGTGCCTCCGTGCTCAGAAGGAGCCCCGTGGCAGGCAGGACAGAGCGAGATGTCTTCTGGCACGCAGCATGCTGCTTCCCATGCCCGGAACAAATCGCGAGCAGGTGCCTCACTTGCGCTTCTATCTGCCGAGACTTGGAGCTGGCCAGCGCGCACCTTCCCGCTGTGTGTGCTGCACTCCGCAAACAGCCTCCAAACAAAGCAGGGCACTAAGGCAAGAGAAGTAAGCACCCCAGGAGGGAATCTGCCTGCGAGGAAAGCTGTGCAGCACATGCCTTGTTCCGCTCGCCACTTGCCTCACTCTTAGGCAAAGCCCATATCAGCTGGCTTGTAGGAGTGCCTCCGTGCTCAGAAGCAGCCCCGAGGCAGGCAGGACAGTGCCAGAAGTACTCTGGGCAAGCAGCATGCTGCTTCCCATACCTGGAACAAACTGCGAGCAGGTGCCTGCCTTGCGCTTCTATCTGCCGAGACTTGGAGCTGGCCAGCGCGCACCTTCCCGCTGTGTGTGCTGCACTCCGCAAACAGCCTCCAAACAAAGCAGGGCACTAAGGCAAGAGAAGTAAGCGCCCCAGGAGGGAATCTGCCTGCGAGGAAAGCTGTGCAGCACATGCCTTGTTCCGCTCACCACTTGCCTCACTCTTAGGCAAAGCCCATCTCAGCTCGCTTGTAGGCGTGCCTCCGTGCTCAGAAGGAGCCCCGTGGCAGGCAGGACAGAGCGAGATGTCTTCTGGCACGCAGCATGCTGCTTCCCATGCCCGGAACAAATCGCGAGCAGGTGCCTCACTTGCGCTTCTATCTGCCGAGACTTGGAGCTGGCCAGCGCGCACCTTCCCGCTGTGTGTGCTGCACTCCGCAAACAGCCTCCAAACAAAGCAGGGCACTAAGGCAAGAGAAGTAAGCACCCCAGGAGGGAATCTGCCTGCGAGGAAAGCTGTGCAGCACATGCCTTGTTCCGCTCGCCACTTGCCTCACTCTTAGGCAAAGCCCATATCAGCTGGCTTGTAGGAGTGCCTCCGTGCTCAGAAGCAGCCCCGAGGCAGGCAGGACAGTGCCAGAAGTACTCTGGGCAAGCAGCATGCTGCTTCCCATACCTGGAACAAACTGCGAGCAGGTGCCTGCCTTGCGCTTCTATCTGCCGAGACTTGGAGCTGGCCAGCGCGCACCTTCCCGCTGTGTGTGCTGCTGTCCGCAAACAGCCTCCAAACTAAGCAGGGCGCTAAGGCAGGAGAAGTAAGCGCCCCAGGAGGGAAACTGCCTGCGAGGGAAGCTGTGCAGCACATGCCTTGTTCCGCTCGCCACTTGCCTCACTCTTAGGCAAAGCCCATCTCAGCTGGCTTGTAGGCGTGCCTCCGTGCTCAGAAGCAGCCCCGTGGCAGGCAGGACAGAGCGAGATGTCTTCTGGGCACGCAGCATGCTGCTTCCCATGTCCGGGACAAACTGCGAGCAGGTGCCTCGCTTGCGCTTGTATCTGCCGAGATTTGGAGCTGGCCAGCGCGCACCTTCCCGCTGTGTGTGCTGCTGTCCGCAAACAGCCTCCAAACAAAGCAGGGCGCTAAGGCAGGAGAAGTAAGCGCCCCAGGAGGGAAACTGCCTGCGAGGGAAGCTGTGCAGCACATGCCTTGTTCCGCTCGCCACTTGCCTCACTCTTAGGCAAAGCCCATCTCAGCTGGCTTGTAGGCGTGCCTCCGTGCTCAGAAGCAGCCCCGAGGCAGGCAGGACAGTGCCAGAAGTACTCTGGGCAAGCAGCATGCTGCTTCCCATACCCGGAACAAACTGCGAGCAGGTGCATGGCTTGCGCTTGTATCTGCCGAGACTTGGAGCTGGCCAGCGCGCACCTTCCCGCTGTGTGTGCTGCACTCCGCAAACAGCCTCCAAACAAAGCAGGGCACTAAGGCAAGAGAAGTAAGCACCCCAGGAGGGAATCTGCCTGCGAGGAAAGCTGTGCAGCACATGCCTTGTTCCGCTCGCCACTTGCCTCACTCTTAGGCAAAGCCCATCTCAGCTGGCTTGTAGGAGTGCCTCCGTGCTCAGAAGCAGCCCCGAGGCAGGCAGGACAGTGCCAGAAGTACTCTGGGCACGCAGCATGCTGCTTCCCAGGGCCCGGAACAAACTGCGAGCAGGTGCCTGCCTTGCGCTTCTATCTGCCGAGACTTGGAGCTGGCCAGCGCGCACCTTCCCGCTGTGTGTGCTGCTGTCCGCAAACAGCCTCCAAACAAAGCAGGGCGCTAAGGCAGGAGAAGTAAGCGCCCCAGGAGGGAAACTGCCTGCGAGGGAAGCTGTGCAGCACATGCCTTGTTCCGCTCGCCACTTGCCTCACTCTTAGGCAAAGCCCATCTCAGCTGGCTTGTAGGCGTGCCTCCGTGCTCAGAAGCAGCCCCGTGGCAGGCAGGACAGAGCGAGATGTCTTCTGGGCACGCAGCATGCTGCTTCCCATGCCCGGGACAAACTGCGAGCAGGTGCCTCGCTTGCGCTTGTATCTGCCGAGACTTGGAGCTGGCCAGCGCGCACCTTCCCGCTGTGTGTGCTGCTGTCCGCAAACAGCCTCCAAACAAAGCAGGGCACTAAGGCAAGAGAAGTAAGCGCCCCAGGAGGGAATCTGCCTGCGAGGAAAGCTGTGCAGCACATGCCTTGTTCCGCTCGCCACTTGCCTCACTCTTAGGCAAAGCCCATCTCAGCTGGCTTGTAGGCGTGCCTCCGTGCTCAGAAGCAGCCCCGTGGCAGGCAGGACAGAGCGAGATGTCTTCTGGGCACGCAGCATGCTGCTTCCCATGCCCGGAACAAATCGCGAGCAGGTGCCTGCCTTGCGCTTGTATCTGCCGAGACTTGGAGCTGGCCAGCGCGCACCTTCCCGCTGTGTGTGCTGCACTCCGCAAACAGCCTCCAAACAAAGCAGGGCACTAAGGCAAGAGAAGTAAGCGCCCCAGGAGGGAATCTGCCTGCGAGGGAAGCTGTGCAGCACATGCCTTGTTCCGCTCGCCACTTGCCTCACTCTTAGGCAAAGCCCATCTCAGCTGGCTTGTAGGCGTGCCTCCGTGCTCAGAAGCAGCCCCGTGGCAGGCAGGACAGAGCGAGATGTCTTCTGGGCACGCAGCATGCTGCTTCCCATGCCCGGAACAAATCGCGAGCAGGTGCCTCGCTTGCGCTTGTATCTGCCGAGACTTGGAGCTGGCCAGCGCGCACCTTCCCGCTGTGTGTGCTGCTGTCCGCAAACAGCCTCCAAACAAAGCAGGGCGCTAAGGCAGGAGAAGTAAGCTCCCCAGGAGGGAAACTGCCTGCGAGGGAAGCTGTGCAGCACATGCCTTGTTCCGCTCGCCACTTGCCTCACTCTTAGGCAAAGCCCATCTCAGCTGGCTTGTAGGCGTGCCTCCGTGCTCAGAAGCAGCCCCGTGGCAGGCAGGACAGAGCGAGATGTCTTCTGGCACGCAGCATGCTGCTTCCCATGCCCGGAACAAATCGCGAGCAGGTGCCTCGCTTGCGCTTGTATCTGCCGAGACTTGGAGCTGGCCAGCGCGCACCTTCCCGCTGTGTGTGCTGCTGTCCGCAAACAGCCTCCAAACAAAGCAGGGCACTAAGGCAGGAGAAGTAAGCGCCCCAGGAGGGAAACTGCCTGCGAGGGAAGCTGTGCAGCACATGCCTTGTTCCGCTCGCCACTTGCCTCACTCTTAGGCAAAGCCCATCTCAGCTGGCTTGTAGGCGTGCCTCCGTGCTCAGAAGCAGCCCCGTGGCAGGCAGGACAGTGCCAGAAGTACTCTGGGCAAGCAGCATGCTGCTTCCCATACCCGGAACAAACTGCGAGCAGGTGCATGGCTTGCGCTTCTATCTGCCGAGACTTGGAGTTGGCCAGCGCGCACCTTCCCGCTGTGTGTGCTGCACTCCGCAAACAGCCTCCAAACAAAGCAGGGCACTAAGGCAAGAGAAGTAAGCGCCCCAGGAGGGAATCTGCCTGCGAGGAAAGCTGTGCAGCACATGCCTTGTTCCGCTCACCACTTGCCTCACTCTTAGGCAAAGCCCATCTCAGCTCGCTTGTAGGCGTGCCTCCGTGCTCAGAAGGAGCCCCGTGGCAGGCAGGACAGAGCGAGATGTCTTCTGGCACGCAGCATGCTGCTTCCCATGCCCGGAACAAATCGCGAGCAGGTGCCTCACTTGCGCTTCTATCTGCCGAGACTTGGAGCTGGCCAGCGCGCACCTTCCCGCTGTGTGTGCTGCACTCCGCAAACAGCCTCCAAACAAAGCAGGGCACTAAGGCAAGAGAAGTAAGCGCCCCAGGAGGGAATCTGCCTGCGAGGGAAGCTGTGCAGCACATGCCTTGTTCCGCTCGCCACTTGCCTCACTCTTAGGCAAAGCCCATCTCAGCTGGCTTGTAGGCGTGCCTCCGTGCTCAGAAGCAGCCCCGTGGCAGGCAGGACAGAGCGAGATGTCTTCTGGGCACGCAGCATGCTGCTTCCCATGTCCGGGACAAACTGCGAGCAGGTGCCTGCCTTGCGCTTCTATGTGCCGAGACTTGGAGCTGGCCAGCGCGCACCTTCCCGCTGTGTGTGCTGCTGTCCGCAAACAGCCTCCAAACAAAGCAGGGCGCTAAGGCAGGAGAAGTAAGCGCCCCAGGAGGGAAACTGCCTGCGAGGGAAGCTGTGCAGCACATGCCTTGTTCCGCTCGCCACTTGCCTCACTCTTAGGCAAAGCCCATCTCAGCTGGCTTGTAGGCGTGCCTCCGTGCTCAGAAGCAGCCCCGTGGCAGGCAGGACAGAGCGAGATGTCTTCTGGCACGCAGCATGCTGCTTCACATGCCCGGAACAAATCGCGAGCAGGTGCCTGCCTTGCGCTTCTATGTGCCGAGGCTTGGAGCTGGCCAGCGCGCACCTTCCCGCTGTGTGTGCTGCTGTCCGCAAACAGCCTCCAAACAAAGCAGGGCGCTAAGGCAGGAGAAGTAAGCGCCCCAGGAGGGAAACTGCCTGCGAGGGAAGCTGTGCAGCACATGCCTTGTTCCGCTCGCCACTTGCCTCACTCTTAGGCAAAGCCCATCTCAGCTGGCTTGTAGGCGTGCCTCCGTGCTCAGAAGCAGCCCCGTGGCAGGCAGGACAGAGCGAGATGTCTTCTGGGCACGCAGCATGCTGCTTCCCATGTCCGGGACAAACTGCGAGCAGGTGCCTGCCTTGCGCTTGTATCTGCCGAGACTTGGAGCTGGCCAGCGCGCACCTTCCCGCTGTGTGTGCTGCACTCCGCAAACAGCCTCCAAACAAAGCAGGGCACTAAGGCAAGAGAAGTAAGAGCCCCAGGAGGGAATCTGCCTGCGAGGGAAGCTGTGCAGCACATGCCTTGTTCCGCTCGCCACTTGCCTCACTCTTAGGCAAAGCCCATCTCAGCTGGCTTGTAGGCGTGCCTCCGTGCTCAGAAGCAGCCCCGAGGCAGGCAGGACAGTGCCAGAAGTACTCTGGGCAAGCAGCATGCTGCTTCCCATGCCCGGAACAAATCGCGAGCAGGTGCATGGCTTGCGCTTCTATGTGCCGAGACTTGGAGCTGGCCAGCGCGCACCTTCCCGCTGTGTGTGCTGCACTCCGCAAACAGCCTCCAAACAAAGCAGGGCGCTAAGGCAAGAGAAGTAAGCGCCCCAGGAGGGAATCTGCCTACGAGGAAAGCTGTGCAGCACATGCCTTGTTCCGCTCGCCACTTGCCTCACTCTTAGGCAAAGCCCATCTCAGCTGGCTTGTAGGCGTGCCTCCGTGCTCAGAAGCAGCCCCGTGGCAGGCAGGACAGAGCAAGATGTCTTCTGGCACGCAGCATGCTGCTTCCCATGCCCGGAACAAATCGCGAGCAGGTGCCTGCCTTGCGCTTCTATGTGCCGAGACTTGGAGCTGGCCAGCGCGCACCTTCCCGCTGTGTGTGCTGCTGTCCGCAAACAGCCTCCAAACAAAGCAGGGCGCTAAGGCAGGAGAAGTAAGCGCCCCAGGAGGGAATCTGCCTGCGAGGGAAGCTGTGCAGCACATGCCTTGTTCCGCTCGCCACTTGCCTCACTCTTAGGCAAAGCCCATCTCAGCTGGCTTGTAGGCGTGCCTCCGTGCTCAGAAGCAGCCCCGTGGCAGGCAGGACAGAGCGAGATGTCTTCTGGGCACGCAGCATGCTGCTTCCCATGTCCGGGACAAACTGCGAGCAGGTGCCTCGCTTGCGCTTGTATCTGCCGAGACTTGGAGCTGGCCAGCGCGCACCTTCCCGCTGTGTGTGCTGCTGTCCGCAAACAGCCTCCAAACAAAGCAGGGCGCTAAGGCAGGAGAAGTAAGCGCCCCAGGAGGGAAACTGCCTGCGAGGGAAGCTGTGCAGCACATGCCTTGTTCCGCTCGCCACTTGCCTCACTCTTAGGCAAAGCCCATCTCAGCTGGCTTGTAGGCGTGCCTCCGTGCTCAGAAGCAGCCCCGTGGCAGGCAGGACAGAGCGAGATGTCTTCTGGGCACGCAGCATGCTGCTTCCCATGCCCGGGACGAACCAAGAGCAGGTGCCTCGCTTGCGCTTGTATCTGCCGAGACTTGGAGCTGGCCAGCGCGCACCTTCCCGCTGTGTGTGCTGCTGTCCGCAAACAGCCTCCTAACAAAGCAGGGCACTAAGGCAGGAGAAGTAAGCGCCCCAGGAGGGAAACTGCCTGCGAGGGAAGCTGTGCAGCACATCCCTTGTTCCGCTCGCCACTTGCCTCACTCTTAGGCAAAGCCCATCTCAGCTGGCTTGTAGGCGTGCCTCCGTGCTCAGAAGCAGCCCCGTGGCAGGCAGGACAGAGCGAGATGTCTTCTGGCACGCAGCATGCTGCTTCCCATGCCCGGGACAAACCGCGAGCAGGTGCCTCGCTTGCGCTTGTATCTGCCGAGACTTGGAGCTGGCCAGCGCGCACCTTCCCGCTGTGTGTGCTGCACTCCGCAAGCACCCTCCAAACAAAGCAGGGCACTAAGGCAAGAGAAGTAAGCGCCCCAGGAGGGAATCTGCCTGCGAGGGAAGCTGTGCAGCACATGCCTTGTTCCGCTCGCCACTTGCCTCACTCTTAGGCAAAGCCCATCTCAGCTGGCTTGTAGGCGTGCCTCCGTGCTCAGAAGCAGCCCCGTGGCAGGCAGGACAGAGCGAGATGTCTTCTGGCACGCAGCATGCTGCTTCCCATGCCCGGAACAAATCGCGAGCAGGTGCCTCACTTGCGCTTCTATCTGCCGAGACTTGGAGCTGGCCAGCGCGCACCTTCCCGCTGTGTGTGCTGCTGTCCGCAAACAGCCTCCAAACAAAGCAGGGCGCTAAGGCAAGAGAAGTAAGCGCCCCAGGAGGGAATCTGCCTGCGAGGAAAGCTGTGCAGCACATGCCTTGTTCCGCTCGCCACTTGCCTCACTCTTAGGCAAAGCCCATCTCAGCTGGCTTGTAGGCGTGCCTCCGTGCTCAGAAGCAGCCCCGTGGCAGGCAGGACAGAGCGAGATGTCTTCTGGGCACGCAGCATGCTGCTTCCCATTTCCGGGACAAACTGCGAGCAGGTGCCTCGCTTGCGCTTGTATCTGCCGAGACTTGGAGCTGGCCAGCGCGCACCTTCCCGCTGTGTGTGCTGCTGTCCGCAAACAGCCTCCAAACAAAGCAGGGCGCTAAGGCAGGAGAAGTAAGCGCCCCAGGAGGGAAACTGCCTGCGAGGGAAGCTGTGCAGCACATGCCTTGTTCCGCTCGCCACTTGCCTCACTCTTAGGCAAAGCCCATCTCAGCTGGCTTGTAGGCGTGCCTCCGTGCTCAGAAGCAGCCCCGTGGCAGGCAGGACAGTGCGAGATGTCTTCTGGGCACGCAGCATGCTGCTTCCCATGCCCGGAACAAACTGCGAGCAGGTGCATGGCTTGCGCTTCTATCTGCCGAGACTTGGAGTTGGCCAGCGCGCACCTTCCCGCTGTGTGTGCTGCACTCCGCAAACAGCCTCCAAACAAAGCAGGGCACTAAGGCAAGAGAAGTAAGCGCCCCAGGAGGGAATCTGCCTGCGAGGAAAGCTGTGCAGCACATGCCTTGTTCCGCTCACCACTTGCCTCACTCTTAGGCAAAGCCCATCTCAGCTCGCTTGTAGGCGTGCCTCCGTGCTCAGAAGGAGCCCCGTGGCAGGCAGGACAGAGCGAGATGTCTTCTGGCACGCAGCATGCTGCTTCCCATGCCCGGAACAAATCGCGAGCAGGTGCCTCACTTGCGCTTCTATCTGCCGAGACTTGGAGCTGGCCAGCGCGCACCTTCCCGCTGTGTGTGCTGCTGTCCGCAAACAGCCTCCAAACAAAGCAGGGCACTAAGGCAGGAGAAGTAAGCGACCCAGGAGGGAATCTGCCTGCGAGGGAAGCTGTGCAGCACATGCCTTGTTCCGCTCGCCACTTGCCTCACTCTTAGGCAAAGCCCATCTCAGCTGGCTTGTAGGCGTGCCTCCGTGCTCAGAAGCAGCCCCGTGGCAGGCAGGACAGAGCGAGATGTCTTCTGGCACGCAGCATGCTGCTTCACATGCCCGGAACAAATCGCGAGCAGGTGCCTGCCTTGCGCTTCTATGTGCCGAGACTTGGAGCTGGCCAGCGCGCACCTTCCCGCTGTGTGTGCTGCTGTCCGCAAACAGCCTCCAAACAAAGCAGGGCGCTAAGGCAGGAGAAGTAAGCGCCCCAGGAGGGAAACTGCCTGCGAGGGAAGCTGTGCAGCACATGCCTTGTTCCGCTCGCCACTTGCCTCACTCTTAGGCAAAGCCCATCTCAGCTGGCTTGTAGGCGTGCCTCCGTGCTCAGAAGCAGCCCCGTGGCAGGCAGGACAGAGCGAGATGTCTTCTGGCACGCAGCATGCTGCTTCACATGCCCGGAACAAATCGCGAGCAGGTGCCTGCCTTGCGCTTCTATGTGCCGAGGCTTGGAGCTGGCCAGCGCGCACCTTCCCGCTGTGTGTGCTGCTGTCCGCAAACAGCCTCCAAACAAAGCAGGGCGCTAAGGCAGGAGAAGTAAGCGCCCCAGGAGGGAAACTGCCTGCGAGGGAAGCTGTGCAGCACATGCCTTGTTCCGCTCGCCACTTGCCTCACTCTTAGGCAAAGCCCATCTCAGCTGGCTTGTAGGCGTGCCTCCGTGCTCAGAAGCAGCCCCGTGGCAGGCAGGACAGAGCGAGATGTCTTCTGGGCACGCAGCATGCTGCTTCCCATGTCCGGGACAAACTGCGAGCAGGTGCCTGCCTTGCGCTTGTATCTGCCGAGACTTGGAGCTGGCCAGCGCGCACCTTCCCGCTGTGTGTGCTGCACTCCGCAAACAGCCTCCAAACAAAGCAGGGCACTAAGGCAAGAGAAGTAAGAGCCCCAGGAGGGAATCTGCCTGCGAGGGAAGCTGTGCAGCACATGCCTTGTTCCGCTCGCCACTTGCCTCACTCTTAGGCAAAGCCCATCTCAGCTGGCTTGTAGGCGTGCCTCCGTGCTCAGAAGCAGCCCCGAGGCAGGCAGGACAGTGCCAGAAGTACTCTGGGCAAGCAGCATGCTGCTTCCCATGCCCGGAACAAATCGCGAGCAGGTGCATGGCTTGCGCTTCTATGTGCCGAGACTTGGAGCTGGCCAGCGCGCACCTTCCCGCTGTGTGTGCTGCACTCCGCAAACAGCCTCCAAACAAAGCAGGGCGCTAAGGCAAGAGAAGTAAGCGCCCCAGGAGGGAATCTGCCTACGAGGAAAGCTGTGCAGCACATGCCTTGTTCCGCTCGCCACTTGCCTCACTCTTAGGCAAAGCCCATCTCAGCTGGCTTGTAGGCGTGCCTCCGTGCTCAGAAGCAGCCCCGTGGCAGGCAGGACAGAGCAAGATGTCTTCTGGCACGCAGCATGCTGCTTCCCATGCCCGGAACAAATCGCGAGCAGGTGCCTGCCTTGCGCTTCTATGTGCCGAGACTTGGAGCTGGCCAGCGCGCACCTTCCCGCTGTGTGTGCTGCTGTCCGCAAACAGCCTCCAAACAAAGCAGGGCGCTAAGGCAGGAGAAGTAAGCGCCCCAGGAGGGAAACTGCCTGCGAGGGAAGCTGTGCAGCACATGCCTTGTTCCGCTCGCCACTTGCCTCACTCTTAGGCAAAGCCCATCTCAGCTGGCTTGTAGGCGTGCCTCCGTGCTCAGAAGCAGCCCCGTGGCAGGCAGGACAGAGCGAGATGTCTTCTGGGCACGCAGCATGCTGCTTCCCATTTCCGGGACAAACTGCGAGCAGGTGCCTCGCTTGCGCTTGTATCTGCCGAGACTTGGAGCTGGCCAGCGCGCACCTTCCCGCTGTGTGTGCTGCTGTCCGCAAACAGCCTCCAAACAAAGCAGGGCGCTAAGGCAGGAGAAGTAAGCGCCCCAGGAGGGAAACTGCCTGCGAGGGAAGCTGTGCAGCACATGCCTTGTTCCGCTCGCCACTTGCCTCACTCTTAGGCAAAGCCCATCTCAGCTGGCTTGTAGGCGTGCCTCCGTGCTCAGAAGCAGCCCCGTGGCAGGCAGGACAGTGCGAGATGTCTTCTGGGCACGCAGCATGCTGCTTCCCATGCCCGGAACAAACTGCGAGCAGGTGCATGGCTTGCGCTTCTATCTGCCGAGACTTGGAGTTGGCCAGCGCGCACCTTCCCGCTGTGTGTGCTGCACTCCGCAAACAGCCTCCAAACAAAGCAGGGCACTAAGGCAAGAGAAGTAAGCGCCCCAGGAGGGAATCTGCCTGCGAGGAAAGCTGTGCAGCACATGCCTTGTTCCGCTCACCACTTGCCTCACTCTTAGGCAAAGCCCATCTCAGCTCGCTTGTAGGCGTGCCTCCGTGCTCAGAAGGAGCCCCGTGGCAGGCAGGACAGAGCGAGATGTCTTCTGGCACGCAGCATGCTGCTTCCCATGCCCGGAACAAATCGCGAGCAGGTGCCTCACTTGCGCTTCTATCTGCCGAGACTTGGAGCTGGCCAGCGCGCACCTTCCCGCTGTGTGTGCTGCACTCCGCAAACAGCCTCCAAACAAAGCAGGGCACTAAGGCAAGAGAAGTAAGCGCCCCAGGAGGGAATCTGCCTGCGAGGGAACCTGTGCAGCACATCCCTTGTTCCGCTCGCCACTTGCCTCACTCTTAGGCAAAGCCCATCTCAGCTGGCTTGTAGGCGTGCCTCCGTGCTCAGAAGCAGCCCCGTGGCAGGCAGGACAGAGCGAGATGTCTTCTGGGCACGCAGCATGCTGCTTCCCATGTCCGGGACAAACTGCGAGCAGGTGCCTGCCTTGCGCTTGTATCTGCCGAGACTTGGAGCTGGCCAGCGCGCACCTTCCCGCTGTGTGTGCTGCTGTCCGCAAACAGCCTCCAAACAAAGCAGGGCACTAAGGCAGGAGAAGTAAGCGACCCAGGAGGGAATCTGCCTGCGAGGGAAGCTGTGCAGCACATGCCTTGTTCCGCTCGCCACTTGCCTCACTCTTAGGCAAAGCCCATCTCAGCTGGCTTGTAGGCGTGCCTCCGTGCTCAGAAGCAGCCCCGTGGCAGGCAGGACAGAGCGAGATGTCTTCTGGCACGCAGCATGCTGCTTCCCATGCCCGGAACAAATCGCGAGCAGGTGCCTGCCTTGCGCTTCTATGTGCCGAGACTTGGAGCTGGCCAGCGCGCACCTTCCCGCTGTGTGTGCTGCTGTCCGCAAACAGCCTCCAAACAAAGCAGGGCGCTAAGGCAGGAGAAGTAAGCGCCCCAGGAGGGAAACTGCCTGCGAGGGAAGCTGTGCAGCACATGCCTTGTTCCGCTCGCCACTTGCCTCACTCTTAGGCAAAGCCCATCTCAGCTGGCTTGTAGGCGTGCCTCCGTGCTCAGAAGCAGCCCCGTGGCAGGCAGGACAGAGCGAGATGTCTTCTGGCACGCAGCATGCTGCTTCACATGCCCGGAACAAATCGCGAGCAGGTGCCTGCCTTGCGCTTCTATGTGCCGAGGCTTGGAGCTGGCCAGCGCGCACCTTCCCGCTGTGTGTGCTGCTGTCCGCAAACAGCCTCCAAACAAAGCAGGGCGCTAAGGCAGGAGAAGTAAGCGCCCCAGGAGGGAAACTGCCTGCGAGGGAAGCTGTGCAGCACATGCCTTGTTCCGCTCGCCACTTGCCTCACTCTTAGGCAAAGCCCATCTCAGCTGGCTTGTAGGCGTGCCTCCGTGCTCAGAAGCAGCCCCGTGGCAGGCAGGACAGAGCGAGATGTCTTCTGGGCACGCAGCATGCTGCTTCCCATGTCCGGGACAAACTGCGAGCAGGTGCCTGCCTTGCGCTTGTATCTGCCGAGACTTGGAGCTGGCCAGCGCGCACCTTCCCGCTGTGTGTGCTGCACTCCGCAAACAGCCTCCAAACAAAGCAGGGCACTAAGGCAAGAGAAGTAAGAGCCCCAGGAGGGAATCTGCCTGCGAGGGAAGCTGTGCAGCACATGCCTTGTTCCGCTCGCCACTTGCCTCACTCTTAGGCAAAGCCCATCTCAGCTGGCTTGTAGGCGTGCCTCCGTGCTCAGAAGCAGCCCCGAGGCAGGCAGGACAGTGCCAGAAGTACTCTGGGCAAGCAGCATGCTGCTTCCCATGCCCGGAACAAATCGCGAGCAGGTGCATGGCTTGCGCTTCTATGTGCCGAGACTTGGAGCTGGCCAGCGCGCACCTTCCCGCTGTGTGTGCTGCACTCCGCAAACAGCCTCCAAACAAAGCAGGGCGCTAAGGCAAGAGAAGTAAGCGCCCCAGGAGGGAATCTGCCTACGAGGAAAGCTGTGCAGCACATGCCTTGTTCCGCTCGCCACTTGCCTCACTCTTAGGCAAAGCCCATCTCAGCTGGCTTGTAGGCGTGCCTCCGTGCTCAGAAGCAGCCCCGTGGCAGGCAGGACAGAGCAAGATGTCTTCTGGCACGCAGCATGCTGCTTCCCATGCCCGGAACAAATCGCGAGCAGGTGCCTGCCTTGCGCTTCTATGTGCCGAGACTTGGAGCTGGCCAGCGCGCACCTTCCCGCTGTGTGTGCTGCTGTCCGCAAACAGCCTCCAAACAAAGCAGGGCGCTAAGGCAGGAGAAGTAAGCGCCCCAGGAGGGAAACTGCCTGCGAGGGAAGCTGTGCAGCACATGCCTTGTTCCGCTCGCCACTTGCCTCACTCTTAGGCAAAGCCCATCTCAGCTGGCTTGTAGGCGTGCCTCCGTGCTCAGAAGCAGCCCCGTGGCAGGCAGGACAGAGCGAGATGTCTTCTGGGCACGCAGCATGCTGCTTCCCATGCCCGGGACGAACCAAGAGCAGGTGCCTCGCTTGCGCTTGTATCTGCCGAGACTTGGAGCTGGCCAGCGCGCACCTTCCCGCTGTGTGTGCTGCTGTCCGCAAACAGCCTCCTAACAAAGCAGGGCACTAAGGCAGGAGAAGTAAGCGCCCCAGGAGGGAAACTGCCTGCGAGGGAAGCTGTGCAGCACATCCCTTGTTCCGCTCGCCACTTGCCTCACTCTTAGGCAAAGCCCATCTCAGCTGGCTTGTAGGCGTGCCTCCGTGCTCAGAAGCAGCCCCGTGGCAGGCAGGACAGAGCGAGATGTCTTCTGGCACGCAGCATGCTGCTTCCCATGCCCGGGACAAACCGCGAGCAGGTGCCTCGCTTGCGCTTGTATCTGCCGAGACTTGGAGCTGGCCAGCGCGCACCTTCCCGCTGTGTGTGCTGCACTCCGCAAGCACCCTCCAAACAAAGCAGGGCACTAAGGCAAGAGAAGTAAGCGCCCCAGGAGGGAATCTGCCTGCGAGGGAAGCTGTGCAGCACATGCCTTGTTCCGCTCGCCACTTGCCTCACTCTTAGGCAAAGCCCATCTCAGCTGGCTTGTAGGCGTGCCTCCGTGCTCAGAAGCAGCCCCGTGGCAGGCAGGACAGAGCGAGATGTCTTCTGGCACGCAGCATGCTGCTTCCCATGCCCGGAACAAATCGCGAGCAGGTGCCTCACTTGCGCTTCTATGTGCCGAGACTTGGAGCTGGCCAGCGCGCACCTTCCCGCTGTGTGTGCTGCACTCCGCAAACAGCCTCCAAACAAAGCAGGGCACTAAGGCAGGAGAAGTAAGCGCCCCAGGAGGGAATCTGCCTGCGAGGAAAGCTGTGCAGCACATGCCTTGTTCCGCTCGCCACTTGCCTCACTCTTAGGCAAAGCCCATCTCAGCTGGCTTGTAGGCGTGCCTCCGTGCTCAGAAGCAGCCCCGAGGCAGGCAGGACAGTGCCAGAAGTAATCTGGGCAAGCAGCATGCTGCTTCCCATACCCGGAACAAACTGCGAGCAGGTGCCTGGCTTGCGCTTCTATCTGCCGAGACTTGGAGCTGGCCAGCGCGCACCTTCCCGCTGTGTGTGCTGCTGTCCGCAAACAGCCTCCAAACAAAGCAGGGCGCTAAGGCAGGAGAAGTAAGCGCCCCAGGAGGGAAACTGCCTGCGAGGGAAGCTGTGCAGCACATGCCTTGTTCCGCTCGCCACTTGCCTCACTCTTAGGCAAAGCCCATCTCAGCTGGCTTGTAGGCGTGCCTCCGTGCTCAGAAGCAGCCCCGTGGCAGGCAGGACAGAGCGAGATGTCTTCTGGGCACGCAGCATGCTGCTTCCCATGTCCGGGACAAACTGCGAGCAGGTGCCTCGCTTGTGCTTGTATCTGCCGAGACTTGGAGCTGGCCAGCGCGCACCTTCCCGCTGTGTGTGCTGCACTCCGCAAGCACCCTCCAAACAAAGCAGGGCACTAAGGCAAGAGAAGTAAGCGCCCCAGGAGGGAATCTGCCTGCGAGGAAAGCTGTGCAGCACATGCCTTGTTCCGCTCGCCACTTGCCTCACTCTTAGGCAAAGCCCATCTCAGCTGGCTTGTAGGCGTGCCTCCGTGCTCAGAAGCAGCCCCGTGGCAGGCAGGACAGAGCGAGATGTCTTCTGGCACGCAGCATACTGCCTCCCATGCCCGGAACAAATCGCGAGCAGGTGCCTCGCTTGCGCTTGTATCTGCCGAGACTTGGAGCTGGCCAGCGCGCACCTTCCCGCTGTGTGTGCTGCTGTCCGCAAACAGCCTCCAAACAAAGCAGGGCACTAAGGCAAGAGAAGTAAGCGCCCCAGGAGGGAATCTGCCTGCGAGGGAAGCTGTGCAGCACATCCCTTGTTCCGCTCGCCACTTGCCTCACTCTTAGGCAAAGCCCATCTCAGCTGGCTTGTAGGCGTGCCTCCGTGCTCAGAAGCAGCCCCGTGGCAGGCAGGACAGAGCGAGATGTCTTCTGGCACGCAGCATGCTGCTTCCCATGCCCGGAACAAATCGCGAGCAGGTGCCTCACTTGCGCTTCTATCTGCCGAGACTTGGAGCTGGCCAGCGCGCACCTTCCCGCTGTGTGTGCTGCACTCCGCAAACAGCCTCCAAACAAAGCAGGGCACTAAGGCAAGAGAAGTAAGCGCCCCAGGAGGGAAACTGCCTGCGAGGAAAGCTGTGCAGCACATGCCTTGTTCCGCTCGCCACTTGCCTCACTCTTAGGCAAAGCCCATCTCAGCTGGCTTGTAGGCGTGCCTCCGTGCTCAGAAGCAGCCCCGTGGCAGGCAGGACAGAGCGAGATGTCTTCTGGCACGCAGCATGCTGCTTCCCATGCCCGGAACAAATCGCGAGCAGGTGCCTCACTTGCGCTTCTATCTGCCGAGACTTGGAGCTGGCCAGCGCGCACCTTCCCGCTGTGTGTGCTGCACTCCGCAAACAGCCTCCAAACAAAGCAGGGCACTAAGGCAAGAGAAGTAAGCGCCCCAGGAGGGAATCTGCCTGCGAGGAAAGCTGTGCAGCACATGCCTTGTTCCGCTCGCCACTTGCCTCACTCTTAGGCAAAGCCCATCTCAGCTGGCTTATAGGCGTGCCTCCGTGCTCAGAAGCAGCCCCGTGGCAGGCAGGACAGAGCGAGATGTCTTCTGGCACGCAGCATGCTGCTTCCCATGTCCGGGACAAACTGCGAGCAGGTGCCTCGCTTGCGCTTGTATCTGCCGAGACTTGGAGCTGGCCAGCGCGCACCTTCCCGCTGTGTGTGCTGCACTCCGCAAACAGCCTCCAAACAAAGCAGGGCGCTAAGGCAGGAGAAGTAAGCGCCCCAGGAGGGAAACTGCCTGCGAGGGAAGCTGTGCAGCACATGCCTTGTTCCGCTCGCCACTTGCCTCACTCTTAGGCAAAGCCCATCTCAGCTGGCTTGTAGGCGTGCCTCCGTGCTCAGAAGCAGCCCCGTGGCAGGCAGGACAGAGCGAAATGTCTTCTGGGCACGCAGCATGCTGCTTCCCATGTCCGGGACAAACTGCGAGCAGGTGCCTCGCTTGCGCTTGTATCTGCCGAGACTTGGAGCTGGCCAGCGCGCACCTTCCCGCTGTGTGTGCTGCTGTCCGCAAACAGCCTCCAAACAAAGCAGGGCGCTAAGGCAGGAGAAGTAAGCGCCCCAGGAGGGAAACTGCCTGCGAGGGAGGGAAGCTGTGCAGCACATCCCTTGTTCCGCTCGCCACTTCCCTCACTCTTAGGCAAAGCCCATCTCAGCTGGCTTGTAGGCGTGCCTCCGTGCTCAGAAGCAGCCCCGTGGCAGGCAGGACAGAGCGAGATGTCTTCTGGCACGCAGCATGCTGCTTCCCATGTCCGGGACAAACTGCGAGCAGGTGCCTCGCTTGCGCTTGTATCTGCCGAGACTTGGAGCTGGCCAGCGCGCACCTTCCCGCTGTGTGTGCTGCACTCCGCAAGCACCCTCCAAACAAAGCAGGGCACTAAGGCAAGAGAAGTAAGCGCCCCAGGAGGGAATCTGCCTGCGAGGGAAGCTGTGCAGCACATGCCTTGTTCCGCTCGCCACTTGCCTCACTCTTAGGCAAAGCCCATCTCAGCTGGCTTGTAGGCGTGCCTCCGTGCTCAGAAGCAGCCCCGTGGCAGGCAGGACAGAGCGAGATGTCTTCTGGGCACGCAGCATGCTGCTTCCCATGTCCGGGACAAACTGCGAGCAGGTGCCTCGCTTGCGCTTGTATCTGCCGAGACTTGGAGCTGGCCAGCGCGCACCTTCCCGCTGTGTGTGCTGCTGTCCGCAAACAGCCTCCAAACAAAGCAGGGCGCTAAGGCAGGAGAAGTAAGCGCCCCAGGAGGGAAACTGCCTGCGAGGGAAGCTGTGCAGCACATGCCTTGTTCCGCTCGCCACTTGCCTCACTCTTAGGCAAAGCCCATCTCAGCTGGCTTGTAGGCGTGCCTCCGTGCTCAGAAGGAGCCCCGTGGCAGGCAGGACAGAGCGAGATGTCTTCTGGGCACGCAGCATGCTGCTTCCCATGCCCGGGACAAACCGCGAGCAGGTGCCTCGCTTGCGCTTGTATCTGCCGAGACTTGGAGCTGGCCAGCGCGCACCTTCCCGCTGTGTGTGCTGCACTCCGCAAACAGCCTCCAAACAAAGCAGGGCACTAAGGCAAGAGAAGTAAGCGCCCCAGGAGGGAATCTGCCTGCGAGGGAAGCTGTGCAGCACATGCCTTGTTCCGCTCGCCACTTGCCTCACTCTTAGGCAAAGCCCATCTCAGCTGGCTTGTAGGCGTGCCTCCGTGCTCAGAAGCAGCCCCGAGGCAGGCAGGACAGTGCCAGA
Source organism: Rhea pennata (assembly GCF_028389875.1). Taxonomy (NCBI): domain Eukaryota; kingdom Metazoa; phylum Chordata; class Aves; order Rheiformes; family Rheidae; genus Rhea; species Rhea pennata. The sequence goes on from NC_084672.1 coordinate 25,408,634, forward strand.
AGTACTCTGGGCAAGCAGCATGCTGCTTCCCATGTCCGGGACAAACTGCGAGCAGGTGCCTCGCTTGCGCTTCTATCTGCCGAGACTTGGAGCTGGCCAGCGCGCACCTTCCCGCTGTGTGTGCTGCTGTCCGCAAACAGCCTCCAAACGAAGCAGGGCGCTAAGGCAGGAGAAGTAAGCGCCCCAGGAGGGAAACTGCCTGCGAGGGAAGCTGTGCAGCACATCCCTTGTTCCGCTCGCCACTTGCCTCACTCTTAGGCAAAGCCCATCTCAGCTGGCTTGTAGGCGTGCCTCCGTGCTCAGAAGCAGCCCCGTGGCAGGCAGGACAGAGCGAGATGTCTTCTGGCACGCAGCATGCTGCTTCCCATGCCCGGAACAAATCGCGAGCAGGTGCCTCACTTGCGCTTCTATCTGCCGAGACTTGGAGCTGGCCAGCGCGCACCTTCCCGCTGTGTGTGCTGCACTCCGCAAACAGCCTCCAAACAAAGCAGGGCACTAAGGCAAGAGAAGTAAGCGCCCCAGGAGGGAATCTGCCTGCGAGGAAAGCTGTGCAGCACATGCCTTGTTCCGCTCGCCACTTGCCTCACTCTTAGGCAAAGCCCATCTCAGCTGGCTTATAGGCGTGCCTCCGTGCTCAGAAGCAGCCCCGTGGCAGGCAGGACAGAGCGAAATGTCTTCTGGGCACGCAGCATGCTGCTTCCCATGTCCGGGACAAACTGCGAGCAGGTGCCTCGCTTGCGCTTGTATCTGCCGAGACTTGGAGCTGGCCAGCGCGCACCTTCCCGCTGTGTGTGCTGCTGTCCGCAAACAGCCTCCAAACAAAGCAGGGCGCTAAGGCAGGAGAAGTAAGCGCCCCAGGAGGGAAACTGCCTGCGAGGGAGGGAAGCTGTGCAGCACATCCCTTGTTCCGCTCGCCACTTCCCTCACTCTTAGGCAAAGCCCATCTCAGCTGGCTTGTAGGCGTGCCTCCGTGCTCAGAAGCAGCCCCGTGGCAGGCAGGACAGAGCGAGATGTCTTCTGGCACGCAGCATGCTGCTTCCCATGTCCGGGACAAACTGCGAGCAGGTGCCTCGCTTGCGCTTGTATCTGCCGAGACTTGGAGCTGGCCAGCGCGCACCTTCCCGCTGTGTGTGCTGCACTCCGCAAGCACCCTCCAAACAAAGCAGGGCACTAAGGCAAGAGAAGTAAGCGCCCCAGGAGGGAATCTGCCTGCGAGAGAAGCTGTGCAGCACATGCCTTGTTCCGCTCGCCACTTGCCTCACTCTTAGGCAAAGCCCATCTCAGCTGGCTTGTAGGCGTGCCTCCGTGCTCAGAAGCAGCCCCGTGGCAGGCAGGACAGAGCGAGATGTCTTCTGGGCACGCAGCATGCTGCTTCCCATGTCCGGGACAAACTGCGAGCAGGTGCCTCGCTTGCGCTTGTATCTGCCGAGACTTGGAGCTGGCCAGCGCGCACCTTCCCGCTGTGTGTGCTGCTGTCCGCAAACAGCCTCCAAACAAAGCAGGGCGCTAAGGCAGGAGAAGTAAGCGCCCCAGGAGGGAAACTGCCTGCGAGGGAAGCTGTGCAGCACATGCCTTGTTCCGCTCGCCACTTGCCTCACTCTTAGGCAAAGCCCATCTCAGCTGGCTTGTAGGCGTGCCTCCGTGCTCAGAAGGAGCCCCGTGGCAGGCAGGACAGAGCGAGATGTCTTCTGGGCACGCAGCATGCTGCTTCCCATGCCCGGGACAAACCGCGAGCAGGTGCCTCGCTTGCGCTTGTATCTGCCGAGACTTGGAGCTGGCCAGCGCGCACCTTCCCGCTGTGTGTGCTGCACTCCGCAAACAGCCTCCAAACAAAGCAGGGCACTAAGGCAAGAGAAGTAAGCGCCCCAGGAGGGAATCTGCCTGCGAGGGAAGCTGTGCAGCACATGCCTTGTTCCGCTCGCCACTTGCCTCACTCTTAGGCAAAGCCCATCTCAGCTGGCTTGTAGGCGTGCCTCCGTGCTCAGAAGCAGCCCCGAGGCAGGCAGGACAGTGCCAGAAGTACTCTGGGCAAGCAGCATGCTGCTTCCCATGTCCGGGACAAACTGCGAGCAGGTGCCTCGCTTGCGCTTCTATCTGCCGAGACTTGGAGCTGGCCAGCGCGCACCTTCCCGCTGTGTGTGCTGCTGTCCGCAAACAGCCTCCAAACGAAGCAGGGCGCTAAGGCAGGAGAAGTAAGCGCCCCAGGAGGGAAACTGCCTGCGAGGGAAGCTGTGCAGCACATCCCTTGTTCCGCTCGCCACTTGCCTCACTCTTAGGCAAAGCCCATCTCAGCTGGCTTGTAGGCGTGCCTCCGTGCTCAGAAGCAGCCCCGTGGCAGGCAGGACAGAGCGAGATGTCTTCTGGCACGCAGCATGCTGCTTCCCATGCCCGGAACAAATCGCGAGCAGGTGCCTCACTTGCGCTTCTATCTGCCGAGACTTGGAGCTGGCCAGCGCGCACCTTCCCGCTGTGTGTGCTGCACTCCGCAAACAGCCTCCAAACAAAGCAGGGCACTAAGGCAAGAGAAGTAAGCGCCCCAGGAGGGAATCTGCCTGCGAGGAAAGCTGTGCAGCACATGCCTTGTTCCGCTCGCCACTTGCCTCACTCTTAGGCAAAGCCCATCTCAGCTGGCTTATAGGCGTGCCTCCGTGCTCAGAAGCAGCCCCGTGGCAGGCAGGACAGAGCGAGATGTCTTCTGGGCACGCAGCATGCTGCTTCCCATGTCCGGGACAAACTGCGAGCAGGTGCCTCGCTTGCGCTTGTATCTGCCGAGACTTGGAGCTGGCCAGCGCGCACCTTCCCGCTGTGTGTGCTGCTGTCCGCAAACAGCCTCCAAACAAAGCAGGGCGCTAAGGCAGGAGAAGTAAGCGCCCCAGGAGGGAAACTGCCTGCGAGGGAAGCTGTGCAGCACATGCCTTGTTCCGCTCGCCACTTGCCTCACTCTTAGGCAAAGCCCATCTCAGCTGGCTTGTAGGCGTGCCTCCGTGCTCAGAAGCAGCCCCGTGGCAGGCAGGACAGAGCGAGATGTCTTCTGGGCACGCAGCATGCTGCTTCCCATGTCCGGGACAAACTGCGAGCAGGTGCCTCGCTTGCGCTTGTATCTGCCGAGACTTGGAGCTGGCCAGCGCGCACCTTCCCGCTGTGTGTGCTGCACTCCGCAAGCACCCTCCAAACAAAGCAGGGCACTAAGGCAAGAGAAGTAAGCGCCCCAGGAGGGAATCTGCCTGCGAGGGAAGCTGTGCAGCACATGCCTTGTTCCGCTCGCCACTTGCCTCACTCTTAGGCAAAGCCCATCTCAGCTGGCTTGTAGGCGTGCCTCCGTGCTCAGAAGCAGCCCCGTGGCAGGCAGGACAGAGCGAGATGTCTTCTGGGCACGCAGCATGCTGCTTCCCATGCCCGGGACAAACCGCGAGCAGGTGCCTCGCTTGCGCTTGTATCTGCCGAGACTTGGAGCTGGCCAGCGCGCACCTTCCCGCTGTGTGTGCTGCACTCCGCAAACAGCCTCCAAACAAAGCAGGGCACTAAGGCAAGAGAAGTAAGCGCCCCAGGAGGGAATCTGCCTGCGAGGGAAGCTGTGCAGCACATGCCTTGTTCCGCTCGCCACTTGCCTCACTCTTAGGCAAAGCCCATCTCAGCTGGCTTGTAGGCGTGCCTCCGTGCTCAGAAGCAGCCCCGTGGCAGGCAGGACAGAGCGAGATGTCTTCTGGGCACGCAGCATGCTGCTTCCCATGTCCGGGACAAACTGCGAGCAGGTGCCTCGCTTGCGCTTGTATCTGCCGAGACTTGGAGCTGGCCAGCGCGCACCTTCCCGCTGTGTGTGCTGCTGTCCGCAAACAGCCTCCAAACAAAGCAGGGCGCTAAGGCAGGAGAAGTAAGCGCCCCAGGAGGGAAACTGCCTGCGAGGGAAGCTGTGCAGCACATGCCTTGTTCCGCTCGCCACTTGCCTCACTCTTAGGCAAAGCCCATCTCAGCTGGCTTGTAGGCGTGCCTCCGTGCTCAGAAGCAGCCCCGTGGCAGGCAGGACAGTGCGAGATGTCTTCTGGGCACGCAGCATGCTGCTTCCCATGCCCGGAACAAACTGCGAGCAGGTGCCTCGCTTGCGCTTCTATCTGCCGAGACTTGGAGCTGGCCAGCGCGCACCTTCCCGCTGTGTGTGCTGCACTCCGCAAACAGCCTCCAAACAAAGCAGGGCACTAAGGCAGGAGAAGTAAGCGCCCCAGGAGGGAATCTGCCTGCGAGGGAAGCTGTGCAGCACATCCCTTGTTCCGCTCGCCACTTGCCTCACTCTTAGGCAAAGCCCATCTCAGCTGGCTTGTAGGCGTGCCTCCGTGCTCAGAAGCAGCCCCGAGGCAGGCAGGACAGTGCCAGAAGTAATCTGGGCAAGCAGCATGCTGCTTCCCATGTCCGGGACAAACTGCGAGCAGGTGCCTCGCTTGCGCTTCTATCTGCCGAGACTTGGAGCTGGCCAGCGCGCACCTTCCCGCTGTGTGTGCTGCTGTCCGCAAACAGCCTCCAAACAAAGCAGGGCGCTAAGGCAGGAGAAGTAAGCGCCCCAGGAGGGAAACTGCCTGCGAGGGAGGGAAGCTGTGCAGCACATCCCTTGTTCCGCTCGCCACTTCCCTCACTCTTAGGCAAAGCCCATCTCAGCTGGCTTGTAGGCGTGCCTCCGTGCTCAGAAGCAGCCCCGTGGCAGGCAGGACAGAGCGAGATGTCTTCTGGCACGCAGCATGCTGCTTCCCATGTCCGGGACAAACTGCGAGCAGGTGCCTCGCTTGCGCTTGTATCTGCCGAGACTTGGAGCTGGCCAGCGCGCACCTTCCCGCTGTGTGTGCTGCACTCCGCAAGCACCCTCCAAACAAAGCAGGGCACTAAGGCAAGAGAAGTAAGCGCCCCAGGAGGGAATCTGCCTGCGAGGGAAGCTGTGCAGCACATGCCTTGTTCCGCTCGCCACTTGCCTCACTCTTAGGCAAAGCCCATCTCAGCTGGCTTGTAGGCGTGCCTCCGTGCTCAGAAGCAGCCCCGTGGCAGGCAGGACAGAGCGAGATGTCTTCTGGGCACGCAGCATGCTGCTTCCCATGTCCGGGACAAACTGCGAGCAGGTGCCTCGCTTGCGCTTGTATCTGCCGAGACTTGGAGCTGGCCAGCGCGCACCTTCCCGCTGTGTGTGCTGCTGTCCGCAAACAGCCTCCAAACAAAGCAGGGCGCTAAGGCAGGAGAAGTAAGCGCCCCAGGAGGGAAACTGCCTGCGAGGGAAGCTGTGCAGCACATGCCTTGTTCCGCTCGCCACTTGCCTCACTCTTAGGCAAAGCCCATCTCAGCTGGCTTGTAGGCGTGCCTCCGTGCTCAGAAGCAGCCCCGTGGCAGGCAGGACAGAGCGAGATGTCTTCTGGGCACGCAGCATGCTGCTTCCCATGCCCGGGACAAACCGCGAGCAGGTGCCTCGCTTGCGCTTGTATCTGCCGAGACTTGGAGCTGGCCAGCGCGCACCTTCCCGCTGTGTGTGCTGCACTCCGCAAACAGCCTCCAAACAAAGCAGGGCACTAAGGCAAGAGAAGTAAGCGCCCCAGGAGGGAATCTGCCTGCGAGGAAAGCTGTGCAGCACATGCCTTGTTCCGCTCGCCACTTGCCTCACTCTTAGGCAAAGCCCATCTCAGCTGGCTTATAGGCGTGCCTCCGTGCTCAGAAGCAGCCCCGTGGCAGGCAGGACAGAGCGAGATGTCTTCTGGGCACGCAGCATGCTGCTTCCCATGTCCGGGACAAACTGCGAGCAGGTGCCTCGCTTGCGCTTGTATCTGCCGAGACTTGGAGCTGGCCAGCGCGCACCTTCCCGCTGTGTGTGCTGCTGTCCGCAAACAGCCTCCAAACAAAGCAGGGCGCTAAGGCAGGAGAAGTAAGCGCCCCAGGAGGGAAACTGCCTGCGAGGGAAGCTGTGCAGCACATGCCTTGTTCCGCTCGCCACTTGCCTCACTCTTAGGCAAAGCCCATCTCAGCTGGCTTGTAGGCGTGCCTCCGTGCTCAGAAGCAGCCCCGTGGCAGGCAGGACAGAGCGAGATGTCTTCTGGGCACGCAGCATGCTGCTTCCCATGTCCGGGACAAACTGCGAGCAGGTGCCTCGCTTGCGCTTGTATCTGCCGAGACTTGGAGCTGGCCAGCGCGCACCTTCCCGCTGTGTGTGCTGCTGTCCGCAAACAGCCTCCAAACAAAGCAGGGCGCTAAGGCAGGAGAAGTAAGCGCCCCAGGAGGGAAACTGCCTGCGAGGGAGGGAAGCTGTGCAGCACATCCCTTGTTCCGCTCGCCACTTCCCTCACTCTTAGGCAAAGCCCATCTCAGCTGGCTTGTAGGCGTGCCTCCGTGCTCAGAAGCAGCCCCGTGGCAGGCAGGACAGAGCGAGATGTCTTCTGGCACGCAGCATGCTGCTTCCCATGTCCGGGACAAACTGCGAGCAGGTGCCTCGCTTGCGCTTGTATCTGCCGAGACTTGGAGCTGGCCAGCGCGCACCTTCCCGCTGTGTGTGCTGCACTCCGCAAGCACCCTCCAAACAAAGCAGGGCACTAAGGCAAGAGAAGTAAGCGCCCCAGGAGGGAATCTGCCTGCGAGGGAAGCTGTGCAGCACATGCCTTGTTCCGCTCGCCACTTGCCTCACTCTTAGGCAAAGCCCATCTCAGCTGGCTTGTAGGCGTGCCTCCGTGCTCAGAAGCAGCCCCGTGGCAGGCAGGACAGAGCGAGATGTCTTCTGGGCACGCAGCATGCTGCTTCCCATGTCCGGGACAAACTGCGAGCAGGTGCCTCGCTTGCGCTTGTATCTGCCGAGACTTGGAGCTGGCCAGCGCGCACCTTCCCGCTGTGTGTGCTGCTGTCCGCAAACAGCCTCCAAACAAAGCAGGGCGCTAAGGCAGGAGAAGTAAGCGCCCCAGGAGGGAATCTGCCTGCGAGGGAAGCTGTGCAGCACATGCCTTGTTCCGCTCGCCACTTGCCTCACTCTTAGGCAAAGCCCATCTCAGCTGGCTTGTAGGCGTGCCTCCGTGCTCAGAAGCAGCCCCGTGGCAGGCAGGACAGTGCGAGATGTCTTCTGGGCACGCAGCATGCTGCTTCCCATGCCCGGAACAAACTGCGAGCAGGTGCCTCGCTTGCGCTTGTATCTGCCGAGACTTGGAGCTGGCCAGCGCGCACCTTCCCGCTGTGTGTGCTGCTGTCCGCAAACAGCCTCCAAACAAAGCAGGGCGCTAAGGCAGGAGAAGTAAGCGCCCCAGGAGGGAAACTGCCTGCGAGGGAGGGAAGCTGTGCAGCACATGCCTTGTTCCGCTCGCCACTTCCCTCACTCTTAGGCAAAGCCCATCTCAGCTGGCTTGTAGGCGTGCCTCCGTGCTCAGAAGCAGCCCCGTGGCAGGCAGGACAGAGCGAGATGTCTTCTGGCACGCAGCATGCTGCTTCCCATGTCCGGGACAAACTGCGAGCAGGTGCCTCGCTTGCGCTTGTATCTGCCGAGACTTGGAGCTGGCCAGCGCGCACCTTCCCGCTGTGTGTGCTGCACTCCGCAAGCACCCTCCAAACAAAGCAGGGCACTAAGGCAAGAGAAGTAAGCGCCCCAGGAGGGAATCTGCCTGCGAGGGAAGCTGTGCAGCACATGCCTTGTTCCGCTCGCCACTTGCCTCACTCTTAGGCAAAGCCCATCTCAGCTGGCTTGTAGGCGTGCCTCCGTGCTCAGAAGCAGCCCCGTGGCAGGCAGGACAGAGCGAGATGTCTTCTGGGCACGCAGCATGCTGCTTCCCATGTCCGGGACAAACTGCGAGCAGGTGCCTCGCTTGCGCTTGTATCTGCCGAGACTTGGAGCTGGCCAGCGCGCACCTTCCCGCTGTGTGTGCTGCTGTCCGCAAACAGCCTCCAAACAAAGCAGGGCGCTAAGGCAGGAGAAGTAAGCGCCCCAGGAGGGAAACTGCCTGCGAGGGAAGCTGTGCAGCACATGCCTTGTTCCGCTCGCCACTTGCCTCACTCTTAGGCAAAGCCCATCTCAGCTGGCTTGTAGGCGTGCCTCCGTGCTCAGAAGCAGCCCCGTGGCAGGCAGGACAGTGCGAGATGTCTTCTGGGCACGCAGCATGCTGCTTCCCATGCCCGGAACAAACTGCGAGCAGGTGCCTCGCTTGCGCTTCTATCTGCCGAGACTTGGAGCTGGCCAGCGCGCACCTTCCCGCTGTGTGTGCTGCACTCCGCAAACAGCCTCCAAACAAAGCAGGGCGCTAAGGCAGGAGAAGTAAGCGCCCCAGGAGGGAAACTGCCTGCGAGGGAGGGAAGCTGTGCAGCACATCCCTTGTTCCGCTCGCCACTTCCCTCACTCTTAGGCAAAGCCCATCTCAGCTGGCTTGTAGGCGTGCCTCCGTGCTCAGAAGCAGCCCCGTGGCAGGCAGGACAGAGCGAGATGTCTTCTGGCACGCAGCATGCTGCTTCCCATGTCCGGGACAAACTGCGAGCAGGTGCCTCGCTTGCGCTTGTATCTGCCGAGACTTGGAGCTGGCCAGCGCGCACCTTCCCGCTGTGTGTGCTGCACTCCGCAAGCACCCTCCAAACAAAGCAGGGCACTAAGGCAAGAGAAGTAAGCGCCCCAGGAGGGAATCTGCCTGCGAGGGAAGCTGTGCAGCACATGCCTTGTTCCGCTCGCCACTTGCCTCACTCTTAGGCAAAGCCCATCTCAGCTGGCTTGTAGGCGTGCCTCCGTGCTCAGAAGCAGCCCCGTGGCAGGCAGGACAGAGCGAGATGTCTTCTGGGCACGCAGCATGCTGCTTCCCATGTCCGGGACAAACTGCGAGCAGGTGCCTCGCTTGCGCTTGTATCTGCCGAGACTTGGAGCTGGCCAGCGCGCACCTTCCCGCTGTGTGTGCTGCTGTCCGCAAACAGCCTCCAAACAAAGCAGGGCGCTAAGGCAGGAGAAGTAAGCGCCCCAGGAGGGAAACTGCCTGCGAGGGAAGCTGTGCAGCACATGCCTTGTTCCGCTCGCCACTTGCCTCACTCTTAGGCAAAGCCCATCTCAGCTGGCTTGTAGGCGTGCCTCCGTGCTCAGAAGCAGCCCCGTGGCAGGCAGGACAGTGCGAGATGTCTTCTGGGCACGCAGCATGCTGCTTCCCATGCCCGGAACAAACTGCGAGCAGGTGCCTCGCTTGCGCTTCTATCTGCCGAGACTTGGAGCTGGCCAGCGCGCACCTTCCCGCTGTGTGTGCTGCTGTCCGCAAACAGCCTCCAAACGAAGCAGGGCGCTAAGGCAGGAGAAGTAAGCGCCCCATTAGGGAAACTGCCTGCGAGGGAGGGAAGCTGTGCAGCACATCCCTTGTTCCGCTCGCCACTTCCCTCACTCTTAGGCAAAGCCCATCTCAGCTGGCTTGTAGGCGTGCCTCCGTGCTCAGAAGCAGCCCCGTGGCAGGCAGGACAGAGCGAGATGTCTTCTGGCACGCAGCATGCTGCTTCCCATGTCCGGGACAAACTGCGAGCAGGTGCCTCGCTTGCGCTTGTATCTGCCGAGACTTGGAGCTGGCCAGCGCGCACCTTCCCGCTGTGTGTGCTGCACTCCGCAAGCACCCTCCAAACAAAGCAGGGCACTAAGGCAAGAGAAGTAAGCGCCCCAGGAGGGAATCTGCCTGCGAGGGAAGCTGTGCAGCACATGCCTTGTTCCGCTCGCCACTTGCCTCACTCTTAGGCAAAGCCCATCTCAGCTGGCTTGTAGGCGTGCCTCCGTGCTCAGAAGCAGCCCCGTGGCAGGCAGGACAGAGCGAGATGTCTTCTGGGCACGCAGCATGCTGCTTCCCATGTCCGGGACAAACTGCGAGCAGGTGCCTCGCTTGCGCTTGTATCTGCCGAGACTTGGAGCTGGCCAGCGCGCACCTTCCCGCTGTGTGTGCTGCTGTCCGCAAACAGCCTCCAAACAAAGCAGGGCGCTAAGGCAGGAGAAGTAAGCGCCCCAGGAGGGAATCTGCCTGCGAGGGAAGCTGTGCAGCACATGCCTTGTTCCGCTCGCCACTTGCCTCACTCTTAGGCAAAGCCCATCTCAGCTGGCTTGTAGGCGTGCCTCCGTGCTCAGAAGCAGCCCCGTGGCAGGCAGGACAGTGCGAGATGTCTTCTGGGCACGCAGCATGCTGCTTCCCATGCCCGGAACAAACTGCGAGCAGGTGCCTCGCTTGCGCTTGTATCTGCCGAGACTTGGAGCTGGCCAGCGCGCACCTTCCCGCTGTGTGTGCTGCTGTCCGCAAACAGCCTCCAAACAAAGCAGGGCGCTAAGGCAGGAGAAGTAAGCGCCCCAGGAGGGAAACTGCCTGCGAGGGAGGGAAGCTGTGCAGCACATCCCTTGTTCCGCTCGCCACTTCCCTCACTCTTAGGCAAAGCCCATCTCAGCTGGCTTGTAGGCGTGCCTCCGTGCTCAGAAGCAGCCCCGTGGCAGGCAGGACAGAGCGAGATGTCTTCTGGCACGCAGCATGCTGCTTCCCATGTCCGGGACAAACTGCGAGCAGGTGCCTCGCTTGCGCTTGTATCTGCCGAGACTTGGAGCTGGCCAGCGCGCACCTTCCCGCTGTGTGTGCTGCACTCCGCAAGCACCCTCCAAACAAAGCAGGGCACTAAGGCAAGAGAAGTAAGCGCCCCAGGAGGGAATCTGCCTGCGAGGGAAGCTGTGCAGCACATGCCTTGTTCCGCTCGCCACTTGCCTCACTCTTAGGCAAAGCCCATCTCAGCTGGCTTGTAGGCGTGCCTCCGTGCTCAGAAGCAGCCCCGTGGCAGGCAGGACAGAGCGAGATGTCTTCTGGGCACGCAGCATGCTGCTTCCCATGTCCGGGACAAACTGCGAGCAGGTGCCTCGCTTGCGCTTGTATCTGCCGAGACTTGGAGCTGGCCAGCGCGCACCTTCCCGCTGTGTGTGCTGCTGTCCGCAAACAGCCTCCAAACAAAGCAGGGCGCTAAGGCAGGAGAAGTAAGCGCCCCAGGAGGGAAACTGCCTGCGAGGGAAGCTGTGCAGCACATGCCTTGTTCCGCTCGCCACTTGCCTCACTCTTAGGCAAAGCCCATCTCAGCTGGCTTGTAGGCGTGCCTCCGTGCTCAGAAGCAGCCCCGTGGCAGGCAGGACAGTGCGAGATGTCTTCTGGGCACGCAGCATGCTGCTTCCCATGCCCGGAACAAACTGCGAGCAGGTGCCTCGCTTGCGCTTCTATCTGCCGAGACTTGGAGCTGGCCAGCGCGCACCTTCCCGCTGTGTGTGCTGCACTCCGCAAACAGCCTCCAAACAAAGCAGGGCGCTAAGGCAGGAGAAGTAAGCGCCCCAGGAGGGAAACTGCCTGCGAGGGAGGGAAGCTGTGCAGCACATCCCTTGTTCCGCTCGCCACTTCCCTCACTCTTAGGCAAAGCCCATCTCAGCTGGCTTGTAGGCGTGCCTCCGTGCTCAGAAGCAGCCCCGTGGCAGGCAGGACAGAGCGAGATGTCTTCTGGCACGCAGCATGCTGCTTCCCATGTCCGGGACAAACTGCGAGCAGGTGCCTCGCTTGCGCTTGTATCTGCCGAGACTTGGAGCTGGCCAGCGCGCACCTTCCCGCTGTGTGTGCTGCACTCCGCAAGCACCCTCCAAACAAAGCAGGGCACTAAGGCAAGAGAAGTAAGCGCCCCAGGAGGGAATCTGCCTGCGAGGGAAGCTGTGCAGCACATGCCTTGTTCCGCTCGCCACTTGCCTCACTCTTAGGCAAAGCCCATCTCAGCTGGCTTGTAGGCGTGCCTCCGTGCTCAGAAGCAGCCCCGTGGCAGGCAGGACAGAGCGAGATGTCTTCTGGGCACGCAGCATGCTGCTTCCCATGTCCGGGACAAACTGCGAGCAGGTGCCTCGCTTGCGCTTGTATCTGCCGAGACTTGGAGCTGGCCAGCGCGCACCTTCCCGCTGTGTGTGCTGCTGTCCGCAAACAGCCTCCAAACAAAGCAGGGCGCTAAGGCAGGAGAAGTAAGCGCCCCAGGAGGGAAACTGCCTGCGAGGGAAGCTGTGCAGCACATGCCTTGTTCCGCTCGCCACTTGCCTCACTCTTAGGCAAAGCCCATCTCAGCTGGCTTGTAGGCGTGCCTCCGTGCTCAGAAGCAGCCCCGTGGCAGGCAGGACAGTGCGAGATGTCTTCTGGGCACGCAGCATGCTGCTTCCCATGCCCGGAACAAACTGCGAGCAGGTGCCTCGCTTGCGCTTCTATCTGCCGAGACTTGGAGCTGGCCAGCGCGCACCTTCCCGCTGTGTGTGCTGCACTCCGCAAACAGCCTCCAAACAAAGCAGGGCACTAAGGCAAGAGAAGTAAGCGCCCCAGGAGGGAATCTGCCTGCGAGGGAAGCTGTGCAGCACATGCCTTGTTCCGCTCGCCACTTCCCTCACTCTTAGGCAAAGCCCATCTCAGCTGGCTTGTAGGCGTGCCTCCGTGCTCAGAAGCAGCCCCGTGGCAGGCAGGACAGTGCGAGATGTCTTCTGGGCACGCAGCATGCTGCTTCCCATGCCCGGAACAAACTGCGAGCAGGTGCCTCGCTTGCGCTTGTATCTGCCGAGACTTGGAGCTGGCCAGCGCGCACCTTCCCGCTGTGTGTGCTGCTGTCCGCAAACAGCCTCCAAACAAAGCAGGGCGCTAAGGCAGGAGAAGTAAGCGCCCCAGGAGGGAAACTGCCTGCGAGGGAGGGAAGCTGTGCAGCACATCCCTTGTTCCGCTCGCCACTTCCCTCACTCTTAGGCAAAGCCCATCTCAGCTGGCTTGTAGGCGTGCCTCCGTGCTCAGAAGCAGCCCCGTGGCAGGCAGGACAGAGCGAGATGTCTTCTGGCACGCAGCATGCTGCTTCCCATGTCCGGGACAAACTGCGAGCAGGTGCCTCGCTTGCGCTTGTATCTGCCGAGACTTGGAGCTGGCCAGCGCGCACCTTCCCGCTGTGTGTGCTGCACTCCGCAAGCACCCTCCAAACAAAGCAGGGCACTAAGGCAAGAGAAGTAAGCGCCCCAGGAGGGAATCTGCCTGCGAGGGAAGCTGTGCAGCACATGCCTTGTTCCGCTCGCCACTTGCCTCACTCTTAGGCAAAGCCCATCTCAGCTGGCTTGTAGGCGTGCCTCCGTGCTCAGAAGCAGCCCCGTGGCAGGCAGGACAGAGCGAGATGTCTTCTGGGCACGCAGCATGCTGCTTCCCATGCCCGGGACAAACCGCGAGCAGGTGCCTCGCTTGCGCTTGTATCTGCCGAGACTTGGAGCTGGCCAGCGCGCACCTTCCCGCTGTGTGTGCTGCACTCCGCAAACAGCCTCCAAACAAAGCAGGGCACTAAGGCAAGAGAAGTAAGCGCCCCAGGAGGGAATCTGCCTGCGAGGGAAGCTGTGCAGCACATGCCTTGTTCCGCTCGCCACTTGCCTCACTCTTAGGCAAAGCCCATCTCAGCTGGCTTGTAGGCGTGCCTCCGTGCTCAGAAGCAGCCCCGAGGCAGGCAGGACAGTGCCAGAAGTACTCTGGGCAAGCAGCATGCTGCTTCCCATGTCCGGGACAAACTGCGAGCAGGTGCCTCGCTTGCGCTTCTATCTGCCGAGACTTGGAGCTGGCCAGCGCGCACCTTCCCGCTGTGTGTGCTGCACTCCGCAAACAGCCTCCAAACAAAGCAGGGCACTAAGGCAAGAGAAGTAAGCGCCCCAGGAGGGAATCTGCCTGCGAGGAAAGCTGTGCAGCACATGCCTTGTTCCGCTCGCCACTTGCCTCACTCTTAGGCAAAGCCCATCTCAGCTGGCTTATAGGCGTGCCTCCGTGCTCAGAAGCAGCCCCGTGGCAGGCAGGACAGAGCGAGATGTCTTCTGGGCACGCAGCATGCTGCTTCCCATGCCCGGGACAAACTGCGAGCAGGTGCCTCGCTTGCGCTTGTATCTGCCGAGACTTGGAGCTGGCCAGCGCGCACCTTCCCGCTGTGTGTGCTGCTGTCCGCAAACAGCCTCCAAACAAAGCAGGGCGCTAAGGCAGGAGAAGTAAGCGCCCCAGGAGGGAAACTGCCTGCGAGGGAAGCTGTGCAGCACATGCCTTGTTCCGCTCGCCACTTGCCTCACTCTTAGGCAAAGCCCATCTCAGCTGGCTTGTAGGCGTGCCTCCGTGCTCAGAAGCAGCCCCGTGGCAGGCAGGACAGAGCGAGATGTCTTCTGGGCACGCAGCATGCTGCTTCCCATGTCCGGGACAAACTGCGAGCAGGTGCCTCGCTTGCGCTTGTATCTGCCGAGACTTGGAGCTGGCCAGCGCGCACCTTCCCGCTGTGTGTGCTGCTGTCCGCAAACAGCCTCCAAACAAAGCAGGGCGCTAAGGCAGGAGAAGTAAGCGCCCCAGGAGGGAAACTGCCTGCGAGGGAGGGAAGCTGTGCAGCACATCCCTTGTTCCGCTCGCCACTTCCCTCACTCTTAGGCAAAGCCCATCTCAGCTGGCTTGTAGGCGTGCCTCCGTGCTCAGAAGCAGCCCCGTGGCAGGCAGGACAGAGCGAGATGTCTTCTGGCACGCAGCATGCTGCTTCCCATGTCCGGGACAAACCGCGAGCAGGTGCCTCGCTTGCGCTTGTATCTGCCGAGACTTGGAGCTGGCCAGCGCGCACCTTCCCGCTGTGTGTGCTGCACTCCGCAAGCACCCTCCAAACAAAGCAGGGCACTAAGGCAAGAGAAGTAAGCGCCCCAGGAGGGAATCTGCCTGCGAGGGAAGCTGTGCAGCACATGCCTTGTTCCGCTCGCCACTTGCCTCACTCTTAGGCAAAGCCCATCTCAGCTGGCTTGTAGGCGTGCCTCCGTGCTCAGAAGCAGCCCCGTGGCAGGCAGGACAGAGCGAGATGTCTTCTGGGCACGCAGCATGCTGCTTCCCATGTCCGGGACAAACTGCGAGCAGGTGCCTCGCTTGCGCTTGTATCTGCCGAGACTTGGAGCTGGCCAGCGCGCACCTTCCCGCTGTGTGTGCTGCTGTCCGCAAACAGCCTCCAAACAAAGCAGGGCGCTAAGGCAGGAGAAGTAAGCGCCCCAGGAGGGAAACTGCCTGCGAGGGAAGCTGTGCAGCACATGCCTTGTTCCGCTCGCCACTTGCCTCACTCTTAGGCAAAGCCCATCTCAGCTGGCTTGTAGGCGTGCCTCCGTGCTCAGAAGCAGCCCCGTGGCAGGCAGGACAGTGCGAGATGTCTTCTGGGCACGCAGCATGCTGCTTCCCATGCCCGGAACAAACTGCGAGCAGGTGCCTCGCTTGCGCTTCTATCTGCCGAGACTTGGAGCTGGCCAGCGCGCACCTTCCCGCTGTGTGTGCTGCACTCCGCAAACAGCCTCCAAACAAAGCAGGGCACTAAGGCAGGAGAAGTAAGCGCCCCAGGAGGGAATCTGCCTGCGAGGGAAGCTGTGCAGCACATCCCTTGTTCCGCTCGCCACTTGCCTCACTCTTAGGCAAAGCCCATCTCAGCTGGCTTGTAGGCGTGCCTCCGTGCTCAGAAGCAGCCCCGAGGCAGGCAGGACAGTGCCAGAAGTAATCTGGGCAAGCAGCATGCTGCTTCCCATGTCCGGGACAAACTGCGAGCAGGTGCCTCGCTTGCGCTTCTATCTGCCGAGACTTGGAGCTGGCCAGCGCGCACCTTCCCGCTGTGTGTGCTGCTGTCCGCAAACAGCCTCCAAACAAAGCAGGGCGCTAAGGCAGGAGAAGTAAGCGCCCCAGGAGGGAAACTGCCTGCGAGGGAGGGAAGCTGTGCAGCACATCCCTTGTTCCGCTCGCCACTTCCCTCACTCTTAGGCAAAGCCCATCTCAGCTGGCTTGTAGGCGTGCCTCCGTGCTCAGAAGCAGCCCCGTGGCAGGCAGGACAGAGCGAGATGTCTTCTGGCACGCAGCATGCTGCTTCCCATGTCCGGGACAAACTGCGAGCAGGTGCCTCGCTTGCGCTTGTATCTGCCGAGACTTGGAGCTGGCCAGCGCGCACCTTCCCGCTGTGTGTGCTGCACTCCGCAAGCACCCTCCAAACAAAGCAGGGCACTAAGGCAAGAGAAGTAAGCGCCCCAGGAGGGAATCTGCCTGCGAGGGAAGCTGTGCAGCACATGCCTTGTTCCGCTCGCCACTTGCCTCACTCTTAGGCAAAGCCCATCTCAGCTGGCTTGTAGGCGTGCCTCCGTGCTCAGAAGCAGCCCCGTGGCAGGCAGGACAGAGCGAGATGTCTTCTGGGCACGCAGCATGCTGCTTCCCATGTCCGGGACAAACTGCGAGCAGGTGCCTCGCTTGCGCTTGTATCTGCCGAGACTTGGAGCTGGCCAGCGCGCACCTTCCCGCTGTGTGTGCTGCTGTCCGCAAACAGCCTCCAAACAAAGCAGGGCGCTAAGGCAGGAGAAGTAAGCGCCCCAGGAGGGAAACTGCCTGCGAGGGAAGCTGTGCAGCACATGCCTTGTTCCGCTCGCCACTTGCCTCACTCTTAGGCAAAGCCCATCTCAGCTGGCTTGTAGGCGTGCCTCCGTGCTCAGAAGCAGCCCCGTGGCAGGCAGGACAGAGCGAGATGTCTTCTGGGCACGCAGCATGCTGCTTCCCATGCCCGGGACAAACCGCGAGCAGGTGCCTCGCTTGCGCTTGTATCTGCCGAGACTTGGAGCTGGCCAGCGCGCACCTTCCCGCTGTGTGTGCTGCACTCCGCAAACAGCCTCCAAACAAAGCAGGGCACTAAGGCAAGAGAAGTAAGCGCCCCAGGAGGGAATCTGCCTGCGAGGAAAGCTGTGCAGCACATGCCTTGTTCCGCTCGCCACTTGCCTCACTCTTAGGCAAAGCCCATCTCAGCTGGCTTGTAGGCGTGCCTCCGTGCTCAGAAGCAGCCCCGAGGCAGGCAGGACAGTGCCAGAAGTACTCTGGGCAAGCAGCATGCTGCTTCCCATGCCCGGGACAAACTGCGAGCAGGTGCCTCGCTTGCGCTTGTATCTGCCGAGACTTGGAGCTGGCCAGCGCGCACCTTCCCGCTGTGTGTGCTGCTGTCCGCAAACAACCTCCAAACGAAGCAGGGCGCTAAGGCAGGAGAAGTAAGCGCCCCAGGAGGGAAACTGCCTGCGAGGGAAGCTGTGCAGCACATCCCTTGTTCCGCTCGCCACTTCCCTCACTCTTAGGCAAAGCCCATCTCAGCTGGCTTGTAGGCGTGCCTCCGTGCTCAGAAGGAGCCCCGTGGCAGGCAGGACAGAGCGAGATGTCTTCTGGCACGCAGCATGCTGCTTCCCATGCCCGGAACAAATCGCGAGCAGGTGCCTCGCTTGCGCTTGTATCTGCCGAGACTTGGAGCTGGCCAGCGCGCACCTTCCCGCTGTGTGTGCTGCACTCCGCAAACAGCCTCCAAACAAAGCAGGGCACTAAGGCAAGAGAAGTAAGCGCCCCAGGAGGGAAACTGCCTGCGAGGGAAGCTGTGCAGCACATCCCTTGTTCCGCTCGCCACTTGCCTCACTCTTAGGCAAAGCCCATCTCAGCTGGCTTGTAGGCGTGCCTCCGTGCTCAGAAGCAGCCCCGTGGCAGGCAGGACAGAGCGAGATGTCTTCTGGCACGCAGCATGCTGCTTCCCATGCCCGGAACAAATCGCGAGCAGGTGCCTCACTTGCGCTTCTATCTGCCGAGACTTGGAGCTGGCCAGCGCGCACCTTCCCGCTGTGTGTGCTGCACTCCGCAAACAGCCTCCAAACAAAGCAGGGCACTAAGGCAAGAGAAGTAAGCGCCCCAGGAGGGAATCTGCCTGCGAGGAAAGCTGTGCAGCACATGCCTTGTTCCGCTCGCCACTTGCCTCACTCTTAGGCAAAGCCCATCTCAGCTGGCTTGTAGGCGTGCCTCCGTGCTCAGAAGCAGCCCCGTGGCAGGCAGGACAGAGCGAGATGTCTTCTGGGCACGCAGCATGCTGCTTCCCATGCCCGGGACAAACTGCGAGCAGGTGCCTCGCTTGCGCTTGTATCTGCCGAGACTTGGAGCTGGCCAGCGCGCACCTTCCCGCTGTGTGTGCTGCTGTCCGCAAACAGCCTCCAAACAAAGCAGGGCGCTAAGGCAGGAGAAGTAAGCGCCCCAGGAGGGAAACTGCCTGCGAGGGAAGCTGTGCAGCACATGCCTTGTTCCGCTCGCCACTTGCCTCACTCTTAGGCAAAGCCCATCTCAGCTGGCTTGTAGGCGTGCCTCCGTGCTCAGAAGCAGCCCCGTGGCAGGCAGGACAGTGCGAGATGTCTTCTGGGCACGCAGCATGCTGCTTCCCATGCCCGGAACAAACTGCGAGCAGGTGCCTCGCTTGCGCTTCTATCTGCCGAGACTTGGAGCTGGCCAGCGCGCACCTTCCCGCTGTGTGTGCTGCACTCCGCAAACAGCCTCCAAACAAAGCAGGGCGCTAAGGCAGGAGAAGTAAGCGCCCCAGGAGGGAAACTGCCTGCGAGGGAGGGAAGCTGTGCAGCACATCCCTTGTTCCGCTCGCCACTTCCCTCACTCTTAGGCAAAGCCCATCTCAGCTGGCTTGTAGGCGTGCCTCCGTGCTCAGAAGCAGCCCCGTGGCAGGCAGGACAGAGCGAGATGTCTTCTGGCACGCAGCATGCTGCTTCCCATGTCCGGGACAAACTGCGAGCAGGTGCCTCGCTTGCGCTTGTATCTGCCGAGACTTGGAGCTGGCCAGCGCGCACCTTCCCGCTGTGTGTGCTGCACTCCGCAAGCACCCTCCAAACAAAGCAGGGCACTAAGGCAAGAGAAGTAAGCGCCCCAGGAGGGAATCTGCCTGCGAGGGAAGCTGTGCAGCACATGCCTTGTTCCGCTCGCCACTTGCCTCACTCTTAGGCAAAGCCCATCTCAGCTGGCTTGTAGGCGTGCCTCCGTGCTCAGAAGCAGCCCCGTGGCAGGCAGGACAGAGCGAGATGTCTTCTGGGCACGCAGCATGCTGCTTCCCATGTCCGGGACAAACTGCGAGCAGGTGCCTCGCTTGCGCTTGTATCTGCCGAGACTTGGAGCTGGCCAGCGCGCACCTTCCCGCTGTGTGTGCTGCTGTCCGCAAACAGCCTCCAAACAAAGCAGGGCGCTAAGGCAGGAGAAGTAAGCGCCCCAGGAGGGAAACTGCCTGCGAGGGAAGCTGTGCAGCACATGCCTTGTTCCGCTCGCCACTTGCCTCACTCTTAGGCAAAGCCCATCTCAGCTGGCTTGTAGGCGTGCCTCCGTGCTCAGAAGCAGCCCCGTGGCAGGCAGGACAGTGCGAGATGTCTTCTGGGCACGCAGCATGCTGCTTCCCATGCCCGGAACAAACTGCGAGCAGGTGCCTCGCTTGCGCTTCTATCTGCCGAGACTTGGAGCTGGCCAGCGCGCACCTTCCCGCTGTGTGTGCTGCTGTCCGCAAACAGCCTCCAAACGAAGCAGGGCGCTAAGGCAGGAGAAGTAAGCGCCCCATTAGGGAAACTGCCTGCGAGGGAGGGAAGCTGTGCAGCACATCCCTTGTTCCGCTCGCCACTTCCCTCACTCTTAGGCAAAGCCCATCTCAGCTGGCTTGTAGGCGTGCCTCCGTGCTCAGAAGCAGCCCCGTGGCAGGCAGGACAGAGCGAGATGTCTTCTGGCACGCAGCATGCTGCTTCCCATGTCCGGGACAAACTGCGAGCAGGTGCCTCGCTTGCGCTTGTATCTGCCGAGACTTGGAGCTGGCCAGCGCGCACCTTCCCGCTGTGTGTGCTGCACTCCGCAAGCACCCTCCAAACAAAGCAGGGCACTAAGGCAAGAGAAGTAAGCGCCCCAGGAGGGAATCTGCCTGCGAGGGAAGCTGTGCAGCACATGCCTTGTTCCGCTCGCCACTTGCCTCACTCTTAGGCAAAGCCCATCTCAGCTGGCTTGTAGGCGTGCCTCCGTGCTCAGAAGCAGCCCCGTGGCAGGCAGGACAGAGCGAGATGTCTTCTGGGCACGCAGCATGCTGCTTCCCATGTCCGGGACAAACTGCGAGCAGGTGCCTCGCTTGCGCTTGTATCTGCCGAGACTTGGAGCTGGCCAGCGCGCACCTTCCCGCTGTGTGTGCTGCTGTCCGCAAACAGCCTCCAAACAAAGCAGGGCGCTAAGGCAGGAGAAGTAAGCGCCCCAGGAGGGAATCTGCCTGCGAGGGAAGCTGTGCAGCACATGCCTTGTTCCGCTCGCCACTTGCCTCACTCTTAGGCAAAGCCCATCTCAGCTGGCTTGTAGGCGTGCCTCCGTGCTCAGAAGCAGCCCCGTGGCAGGCAGGACAGTGCGAGATGTCTTCTGGGCACGCAGCATGCTGCTTCCCATGCCCGGAACAAACTGCGAGCAGGTGCCTCGCTTGCGCTTGTATCTGCCGAGACTTGGAGCTGGCCAGCGCGCACCTTCCCGCTGTGTGTGCTGCTGTCCGCAAACAGCCTCCAAACAAAGCAGGGCGCTAAGGCAGGAGAAGTAAGCGCCCCAGGAGGGAAACTGCCTGCGAGGGAGGGAAGCTGTGCAGCACATCCCTTGTTCCGCTCGCCACTTGCCTCACTCTTAGGCAAAGCCCATCTCAGCTGGCTTGTAGGCGTGCCTCCGTGCTCAGAAGCAGCCCCGTGGCAGGCAGGACAGAGCGAGATGTCTTCTGGCACGCAGCATGCTGCTTCCCATGTCCGGGACAAACTGCGAGCAGGTGCCTCGCTTGCGCTTGTATCTGCCGAGACTTGGAGCTGGCCAGCGCGCACCTTCCCGCTGTGTGTGCTGCACTCCGCAAGCACCCTCCAAACAAAGCAGGGCACTAAGGCAAGAGAAGTAAGCGCCCCAGGAGGGAATCTGCCTGCGAGGGAAGCTGTGCAGCACATGCCTTGTTCCGCTCGCCACTTGCCTCACTCTTAGGCAAAGCCCATCTCAGCTGGCTTGTAGGCGTGCCTCCGTGCTCAGAAGCAGCCCCGTGGCAGGCAGGACAGAGCGAGATGTCTTCTGGGCACGCAGCATGCTGCTTCCCATGTCCGGGACAAACTGCGAGCAGGTGCCTCGCTTGCGCTTGTATCTGCCGAGACTTGGAGCTGGCCAGCGCGCACCTTCCCGCTGTGTGTGCTGCTGTCCGCAAACAGCCTCCAAACAAAGCAGGGCGCTAAGGCAGGAGAAGTAAGCGCCCCAGGAGGGAAACTGCCTGCGAGGGAAGCTGTGCAGCACATGCCTTGTTCCGCTCGCCACTTGCCTCACTCTTAGGCAAAGCCCATCTCAGCTGGCTTGTAGGCGTGCCTCCGTGCTCAGAAGCAGCCCCGTGGCAGGCAGGACAGTGCGAGATGTCTTCTGGGCACGCAGCATGCTGCTTCCCATGCCCGGAACAAACTGCGAGCAGGTGCCTCGCTTGCGCTTCTATCTGCCGAGACTTGGAGCTGGCCAGCGCGCACCTTCCCGCTGTGTGTGCTGCACTCCGCAAACAGCCTCCAAACAAAGCAGGGCGCTAAGGCAGGAGAAGTAAGCGCCCCAGGAGGGAAACTGCCTGCGAGGGAGGGAAGCTGTGCAGCACATCCCTTGTTCCGCTCGCCACTTCCCTCACTCTTAGGCAAAGCCCATCTCAGCTGGCTTGTAGGCGTGCCTCCGTGCTCAGAAGCAGCCCCGTGGCAGGCAGGACAGAGCGAGATGTCTTCTGGCACGCAGCATGCTGCTTCCCATGTCCGGGACAAACTGCGAGCAGGTGCCTCGCTTGCGCTTGTATCTGCCGAGACTTGGAGCTGGCCAGCGCGCACCTTCCCGCTGTGTGTGCTGCACTCCGCAAGCACCCTCCAAACAAAGCAGGGCACTAAGGCAAGAGAAGTAAGCGCCCCAGGAGGGAATCTGCCTGCGAGGGAAGCTGTGCAGCACATGCCTTGTTCCGCTCGCCACTTGCCTCACTCTTAGGCAAAGCCCATCTCAGCTGGCTTGTAGGCGTGCCTCCGTGCTCAGAAGCAGCCCCGTGGCAGGCAGGACAGAGCGAGATGTCTTCTGGGCACGCAGCATGCTGCTTCCCATGTCCGGGACAAACTGCGAGCAGGTGCCTCGCTTGCGCTTGTATCTGCCGAGACTTGGAGCTGGCCAGCGCGCACCTTCCCGCTGTGTGTGCTGCTGTCCGCAAACAGCCTCCAAACAAAGCAGGGCGCTAAGGCAGGAGAAGTAAGCGCCCCAGGAGGGAAACTGCCTGCGAGGGAAGCTGTGCAGCACATGCCTTGTTCCGCTCGCCACTTGCCTCACTCTTAGGCAAAGCCCATCTCAGCTGGCTTGTAGGCGTGCCTCCGTGCTCAGAAGCAGCCCCGTGGCAGGCAGGACAGTGCGAGATGTCTTCTGGGCACGCAGCATGCTGCTTCCCATGCCCGGAACAAACTGCGAGCAGGTGCCTCGCTTGCGCTTCTATCTGCCGAGACTTGGAGCTGGCCAGCGCGCACCTTCCCGCTGTGTGTGCTGCACTCCGCAAACAGCCTCCAAACAAAGCAGGGCACTAAGGCAAGAGAAGTAAGCGCCCCAGGAGGGAATCTGCCTGCGAGGGAAGCTGTGCAGCACATGCCTTGTTCCGCTCGCCACTTCCCTCACTCTTAGGCAAAGCCCATCTCAGCTGGCTTGTAGGCGTGCCTCCGTGCTCAGAAGCAGCCCCGTGGCAGGCAGGACAGTGCGAGATGTCTTCTGGGCACGCAGCATGCTGCTTCCCATGCCCGGAACAAACTGCGAGCAGGTGCCTCGCTTGCGCTTGTATCTGCCGAGACTTGGAGCTGGCCAGCGCGCACCTTCCCGCTGTGTGTGCTGCTGTCCGCAAACAGCCTCCAAACAAAGCAGGGCGCTAAGGCAGGAGAAGTAAGCGCCCCAGGAGGGAAACTGCCTGCGAGGGAGGGAAGCTGTGCAGCACATCCCTTGTTCCGCTCGCCACTTCCCTCACTCTTAGGCAAAGCCCATCTCAGCTGGCTTGTAGGCGTGCCTCCGTGCTCAGAAGCAGCCCCGTGGCAGGCAGGACAGAGCGAGATGTCTTCTGGCACGCAGCATGCTGCTTCCCATGTCCGGGACAAACTGCGAGCAGGTGCCTCGCTTGCGCTTGTATCTGCCGAGACTTGGAGCTGGCCAGCGCGCACCTTCCCGCTGTGTGTGCTGCACTCCGCAAGCACCCTCCAAACAAAGCAGGGCACTAAGGCAAGAGAAGTAAGCGCCCCAGGAGGGAATCTGCCTGCGAGGGAAGCTGTGCAGCACATGCCTTGTTCCGCTCGCCACTTGCCTCACTCTTAGGCAAAGCCCATCTCAGCTGGCTTGTAGGCGTGCCTCCGTGCTCAGAAGCAGCCCCGTGGCAGGCAGGACAGAGCGAGATGTCTTCTGGGCACGCAGCATGCTGCTTCCCATGCCCGGGACAAACCGCGAGCAGGTGCCTCGCTTGCGCTTGTATCTGCCGAGACTTGGAGCTGGCCAGCGCGCACCTTCCCGCTGTGTGTGCTGCACTCCGCAAACAGCCTCCAAACAAAGCAGGGCACTAAGGCAAGAGAAGTAAGCGCCCCAGGAGGGAATCTGCCTGCGAGGGAAGCTGTGCAGCACATGCCTTGTTCCGCTCGCCACTTGCCTCACTCTTAGGCAAAGCCCATCTCAGCTGGCTTGTAGGCGTGCCTCCGTGCTCAGAAGCAGCCCCGAGGCAGGCAGGACAGTGCCAGAAGTACTCTGGGCAAGCAGCATGCTGCTTCCCATGTCCGGGACAAACTGCGAGCAGGTGCCTCGCTTGCGCTTCTATCTGCCGAGACTTGGAGCTGGCCAGCGCGCACCTTCCCGCTGTGTGTGCTGCACTCCGCAAGCAGCCTCCAAACGAAGCAGGGCGCTAAGGCAGGAGAAGTAAGCGCCCCAGGAGGGAAACTGCCTGCGAGGGAAGCTGTGCAGCACATCCCTTGTTCCGCTCGCCACTTGCCTCACTCTTAGGCAAAGCCCATCTCAGCTGGCTTGTAGGCGTGCCTCCGTGCTCAGAAGCAGCCCCGTGGCAGGCAGGACAGAGCGAGATGTCTTCTGGCACGCAGCATGCTGCTTCCCATGCCCGGAACAAATCGCGAGCAGGTGCCTCACTTGCGCTTCTATCTGCCGAGACTTGGAGCTGGCCAGCGCGCACCTTCCCGCTGTGTGTGCTGCACTCCGCAAACAGCCTCCAAACAAAGCAGGGCACTAAGGCAAGAGAAGTAAGCGCCCCAGGAGGGAATCTGCCTGCGAGGAAAGCTGTGCAGCACATGCCTTGTTCCGCTCGCCACTTGCCTCACTCTTAGGCAAAGCCCATCTCAGCTGGCTTGTAGGCGTGCCTCCGTGCTCAGAAGCAGCCCCGTGGCAGGCAGGACAGAGCGAGATGTCTTCTGGGCACGCAGCATGCTGCTTCCCATGTCCGGGACAAACTGCGAGCAGGTGCCTCGCTTGCGCTTGTATCTGCCGAGACTTGGAGCTGGCCAGCGCGCACCTTCCCGCTGTGTGTGCTGCTGTCCGCAAACAGCCTCCAAACAAAGCAGGGCGCTAAGGCAGGAGAAGTAAGCGCCCCAGGAGGGAAACTGCCTGCGAGGGAGGGAAGCTGTGCAGCACATCCCTTGTTCCGCTCGCCACTTCCCTCACTCTTAGGCAAAGCCCATCTCAGCTGGCTTGTAGGCGTGCCTCCGTGCTCAGAAGCAGCCCCGTGGCAGGCAGGACAGAGCGAGATGTCTTCTGGCACGCAGCATGCTGCTTCCCATGTCCGGGACAAACCGCGAGCAGGTGCCTCGCTTGCGCTTGTATCTGCCGAGACTTGGAGCTGGCCAGCGCGCACCTTCCCGCTGTGTGTGCTGCACTCCGCAAGCACCCTCCAAACAAAGCAGGGCACTAAGGCAAGAGAAGTAAGCGCCCCAGGAGGGAATCTGCCTGCGAGGGAAGCTGTGCAGCACATGCCTTGTTCCGCTCGCCACTTGCCTCACTCTTAGGCAAAGCCCATCTCAGCTGGCTTGTAGGCGTGCCTCCGTGCTCAGAAGCAGCCCCGTGGCAGGCAGGACAGAGCGAGATGTCTTCTGGGCACGCAGCATGCTGCTTCCCATGTCCGGGACAAACTGCGAGCAGGTGCCTCGCTTGCGCTTGTATCTGCCGAGACTTGGAGCTGGCCAGCGCGCACCTTCCCGCTGTGTGTGCTGCTGTCCGCAAACAGCCTCCAAACAAAGCAGGGCGCTAAGGCAGGAGAAGTAAGCGCCCCAGGAGGGAAACTGCCTGCGAGGGAAGCTGTGCAGCACATGCCTTGTTCCGCTCGCCACTTGCCTCACTCTTAGGCAAAGCCCATCTCAGCTGGCTTGTAGGCGTGCCTCCGTGCTCAGAAGCAGCCCCGTGGCAGGCAGGACAGTGCGAGATGTCTTCTGGGCACGCAGCATGCTGCTTCCCATGCCCGGAACAAACTGCGAGCAGGTGCCTCGCTTGCGCTTCTATCTGCCGAGACTTGGAGCTGGCCAGCGCGCACCTTCCCGCTGTGTGTGCTGCACTCCGCAAACAGCCTCCAAACAAAGCAGGGCACTAAGGCAGGAGAAGTAAGCGCCCCAGGAGGGAATCTGCCTGCGAGGGAAGCTGTGCAGCACATGCCTTGTTCCGCTCGCCACTTGCCTCACTCTTAGGCAAAGCCCATCTCAGCTGGCTTGTAGGCGTGCCTCCGTGCTCAGAAGCAGCCCCGAGGCAGGCAGGACAGTGCCAGAAGTAATCTGGGCAAGCAGCATGCTGCTTCCCATGTCCGGGACAAACTGCGAGCAGGTGCCTCGCTTGCGCTTGTATCTGCCGAGACTTGGAGCTGGCCAGCGCGCACCTTCCCGCTGTGTGTGCTGCTGTCCGCAAACAGCCTCCAAACAAAGCAGGGCGCTAAGGCAGGAGAAGTAAGCGCCCCAGGAGGGAAACTGCCTGCGAGGGAGGGAAGCTGTGCAGCACATCCCTTGTTCCGCTCGCCACTTCCCTCACTCTTAGGCAAAGCCCATCTCAGCTGGCTTGTAGGCGTGCCTCCGTGCTCAGAAGCAGCCCCGTGGCAGGCAGGACAGAGCGAGATGTCTTCTGGCACGCAGCATGCTGCTTCCCATGTCCGGGACAAACTGCGAGCAGGTGCCTCGCTTGCGCTTGTATCTGCCGAGACTTGGAGCTGGCCAGCGCGCACCTTCCCGCTGTGTGTGCTGCACTCCGCAAGCACCCTCCAAACAAAGCAGGGCACTAAGGCAAGAGAAGTAAGCGCCCCAGGAGGGAATCTGCCTGCGAGGGAAGCTGTGCAGCACATGCCTTGTTCCGCTCGCCACTTGCCTCACTCTTAGGCAAAGCCCATCTCAGCTGGCTTGTAGGCGTGCCTCCGTGCTCAGAAGCAGCCCCGTGGCAGGCAGGACAGAGCGAGATGTCTTCTGGGCACGCAGCATGCTGCTTCCCATGTCCGGGACAAACTGCGAGCAGGTGCCTCGCTTGCGCTTGTATCTGCCGAGACTTGGAGCTGGCCAGCGCGCACCTTCCCGCTGTGTGTGCTGCTGTCCGCAAACAGCCTCCAAACAAAGCAGGGCGCTAAGGCAGGAGAAGTAAGCGCCCCAGGAGGGAAACTGCCTGCGAGGGAAGCTGTGCAGCACATGCCTTGTTCCGCTCGCCACTTGCCTCACTCTTAGGCAAAGCCCATCTCAGCTGGCTTGTAGGCGTGCCTCCGTGCTCAGAAGCAGCCCCGTGGCAGGCAGGACAGAGCGAGATGTCTTCTGGGCACGCAGCATGCTGCTTCCCATGCCCGGGACAAACCGCGAGCAGGTGCCTCGCTTGCGCTTGTATCTGCCGAGACTTGGAGCTGGCCAGCGCGCACCTTCCCGCTGTGTGTGCTGCACTCCGCAAACAGCCTCCAAACAAAGCAGGGCACTAAGGCAAGAGAAGTAAGCGCCCCAGGAGGGAATCTGCCTGCGAGGAAAGCTGTGCAGCACATGCCTTGTTCCGCTCGCCACTTGCCTCACTCTTAGGCAAAGCCCATCTCAGCTGGCTTGTAGGCGTGCCTCCGTGCTCAGAAGCAGCCCCGAGGCAGGCAGGACAGTGCCAGAAGTACTCTGGGCAAGCAGCATGCTGCTTCCCATGCCCGGGACAAACTGCGAGCAGGTGCCTCGCTTGCGCTTGTATCTGCCGAGACTTGGAGCTGGCCAGCGCGCACCTTCCCGCTGTGTGTGCTGCTGTCCGCAAACAACCTCCAAACGAAGCAGGGCGCTAAGGCAGGAGAAGTAAGCGCCCCAGGAGGGAAACTGCCTGCGAGGGAAGCTGTGCAGCACATCCCTTGTTCCGCTCGCCACTTCCCTCACTCTTAGGCAAAGCCCATCTCAGCTGGCTTGTAGGCGTGCCTCCGTGCTCAGAAGGAGCCCCGTGGCAGGCAGGACAGAGCGAGATGTCTTCTGGCACGCAGCATGCTGCTTCCCATGCCCGGAACAAATCGCGAGCAGGTGCCTCGCTTGCGCTTGTATCTGCCGAGACTTGGAGCTGGCCAGCGCGCACCTTCCCGCTGTGTGTGCTGCACTCCGCAAACAGCCTCCAAACAAAGCAGGGCACTAAGGCAAGAGAAGTAAGCGCCCCAGGAGGGAAACTGCCTGCGAGGGAAGCTGTGCAGCACATCCCTTGTTCCGCTCGCCACTTGCCTCACTCTTAGGCAAAGCCCATCTCAGCTGGCTTGTAGGCGTGCCTCCGTGCTCAGAAGCAGCCCCGTGGCAGGCAGGACAGAGCGAGATGTCTTCTGGCACGCAGCATGCTGCTTCCCATGCCCGGAACAAATCGCGAGCAGGTGCCTCACTTGCGCTTCTATCTGCCGAGACTTGGAGCTGGCCAGCGCGCACCTTCCCGCTGTGTGTGCTGCACTCCGCAAACAGCCTCCAAACAAAGCAGGGCACTAAGGCAAGAGAAGTAAGCGCCCCAGGAGGGAATCTGCCTGCGAGGAAAGCTGTGCAGCACATGCCTTGTTCCGCTCGCCACTTGCCTCACTCTTAGGCAAAGCCCATCTCAGCTGGCTTGTAGGCGTGCCTCCGTGCTCAGAAGCAGCCCCGTGGCAGGCAGGACAGAGCGAGATGTCTTCTGGGCACGCAGCATGCTGCTTCCCATGCCCGGGACAAACCGCGAGCAGGTGCCTCGCTTGCGCTTGTATCTGCCGAGACTTGGAGCTGGCCAGCGCGCACCTTCCCGCTGTGTGTGCTGCACTCCGCAAACAGCCTCCAAACAAAGCAGGGCACTAAGGCAAGAGAAGTAAGCGCCCCAGGAGGGAATCTGCCTGCGAGGGAAGCTGTGCAGCACATGCCTTGTTCCGCTCGCCACTTGCCTCACTCTTAGGCAAAGCCCATCTCAGCTGGCTTGTAGGCGTGCCTCCGTGCTCAGAAGCAGCCCCGAGGCAGGCAGGACAGTGCCAGAAGTACTCTGGGCAAGCAGCATGCTGCTTCCCATGTCCGGGACAAACTGCGAGCAGGTGCCTCGCTTGCGCTTCTATCTGCCGAGACTTGGAGCTGGCCAGCGCGCACCTTCCCGCTGTGTGTGCTGCTGTCCGCAAACAGCCTCCAAACGAAGCAGGGCGCTAAGGCAGGAGAAGTAAGCGCCCCAGGAGGGAAACTGCCTGCGAGGGAAGCTGTGCAGCACATCCCTTGTTCCGCTCGCCACTTGCCTCACTCTTAGGCAAAGCCCATCTCAGCTGGCTTGTAGGCGTGCCTCCGTGCTCAGAAGCAGCCCCGTGGCAGGCAGGACAGAGCGAGATGTCTTCTGGCACGCAGCATGCTGCTTCCCATGCCCGGAACAAATCGCGAGCAGGTGCCTCACTTGCGCTTCTATCTGCCGAGACTTGGAGCTGGCCAGCGCGCACCTTCCCGCTGTGTGTGCTGCACTCCGCAAACAGCCTCCAAACAAAGCAGGGCACTAAGGCAAGAGAAGTAAGCGCCCCAGGAGGGAAACTGCCTGCGAGGAAAGCTGTGCAGCACATGCCTTGTTCCGCTCGCCACTTGCCTCACTCTTAGGCAAAGCCCATCTCAGCTGGCTTGTAGGCGTGCCTCCGTGCTCAGAAGCAGCCCCGTGGCAGGCAGGACAGAGCGAGATGTCTTCTGGCACGCAGCATGCTGCTTCCCATGCCCGGAACAAATCGCGAGCAGGTGCCTCACTTGCGCTTCTATCTGCCGAGACTTGGAGCTGGCCAGCGCGCACCTTCCCGCTGTGTGTGCTGCACTCCGCAAACAGCCTCCAAACAAAGCAGGGCACTAAGGCAAGAGAAGTAAGCGCCCCAGGAGGGAATCTGCCTGCGAGGAAAGCTGTGCAGCACATGCCTTGTTCCGCTCGCCACTTGCCTCACTCTTAGGCAAAGCCCATCTCAGCTGGCTTATAGGCGTGCCTCCGTGCTCAGAAGCAGCCCCGTGGCAGGCAGGACAGAGCGAGATGTCTTCTGGGCACGCAGCATGCTGCTTCCCATGTCCGGGACAAACTGCGAGCAGGTGCCTCGCTTGCGCTTGTATCTGCCGAGACTTGGAGCTGGCCAGCGCGCACCTTCCCGCTGTGTGTGCTGCTGTCCGCAAACAGCCTCCAAACAAAGCAGGGCGCTAAGGCAGGAGAAGTAAGCGCCCCAGGAGGGAAACTGCCTGCGAGGGAAGCTGTGCAGCACATGCCTTGTTCCGCTCGCCACTTGCCTCACTCTTAGGCAAAGCCCATCTCAGCTGGCTTGTAGGCGTGCCTCCGTGCTCAGAAGCAGCCCCGTGGCAGGCAGGACAGAGCGAGATGTCTTCTGGGCACGCAGCATGCTGCTTCCCATGTCCGGGACAAACTGCGAGCAGGTGCCTCGCTTGCGCTTGTATCTGCCGAGACTTGGAGCTGGCCAGCGCGCACCTTCCCGCTGTGTGTGCTGCTGTCCGCAAACAGCCTCCAAACAAAGCAGGGCGCTAAGGCAGGAGAAGTAAGCGCCCCAGGAGGAAAACTGCCTGCGAGGGAGGGAAGCTGTGCAGCACATCCCTTGTTCCGCTCGCCACTTCCCTCACTCTTAGGCAAAGCCCATCTCAGCTGGCTTGTAGGCGTGCCTCCGTGCTCAGAAGCAGCCCCGTGGCAGGCAGGACAGAGCGAGATGTCTTCTGGCACGCAGCATGCTGCTTCCCATGTCCGGGACAAACTGCGAGCAGGTGCCTCGCTTGCGCTTGTATCTGCCGAGACTTGGAGCTGGCCAGCGCGCACCTTCCCGCTGTGTGTGCTGCACTCCGCAAGCACCCTCCAAACAAAGCAGGGCACTAAGGCAAGAGAAGTAAGCGCCCCAGGAGGGAATCTGCCTGCGAGGGAAGCTGTGCAGCACATGCCTTGTTCCGCTCGCCACTTGCCTCACTCTTAGGCAAAGCCCATCTCAGCTGGCTTGTAGGCGTGCCTCCGTGCTCAGAAGCAGCCCCGTGGCAGGCAGGACAGAGCGAGATGTCTTCTGGGCACGCAGCATGCTGCTTCCCATGTCCGGGACAAACTGCGAGCAGGTGCCTCGCTTGCGCTTGTATCTGCCGAGACTTGGAGCTGGCCAGCGCGCACCTTCCCGCTGTGTGTGCTGCTGTCCGCAAACAGCCTCCAAACAAAGCAGGGCGCTAAGGCAGGAGAAGTAAGCGCCCCAGGAGGGAATCTGCCTGCGAGGGAAGCTGTGCAGCACATGCCTTGTTCCGCTCGCCACTTGCCTCACTCTTAGGCAAAGCCCATCTCAGCTGGCTTGTAGGCGTGCCTCCGTGCTCAGAAGCAGCCCCGTGGCAGGCAGGACAGTGCGAGATGTCTTCTGGGCACGCAGCATGCTGCTTCCCATGCCCGGAACAAACTGCGAGCAGGTGCCTCGCTTGCGCTTGTATCTGCCGAGACTTGGAGCTGGCCAGCGCGCACCTTCCCGCTGTGTGTGCTGCTGTCCGCAAACAGCCTCCAAACAAAGCAGGGCGCTAAGGCAGGAGAAGTAAGCGCCCCAGGAGGGAAACTGCCTGCGAGGGAGGGAAGCTGTGCAGCACATGCCTTGTTCCGCTCGCCACTTGCCTCACTCTTAGGCAAAGCCCATCTCAGCTGGCTTGTAGGCGTGCCTCCGTGCTCAGAAGCAGCCCCGTGGCAGGCAGGACAGAGCGAGATGTCTTCTGGCACGCAGCATGCTGCTTCCCATGTCCGGGACAAACTGCGAGCAGGTGCCTCGCTTGCGCTTGTATCTGCCGAGACTTGGAGCTGGCCAGCGCGCACCTTCCCGCTGTGTGTGCTGCACTCCGCAAGCACCCTCCAAACAAAGCAGGGCACTAAGGCAAGAGAAGTAAGCGCCCCAGGAGGGAATCTGCCTGCGAGGGAAGCTGTGCAGCACATGCCTTGTTCCGCTCGCCACTTGCCTCACTCTTAGGCAAAGCCCATCTCAGCTGGCTTGTAGGCGTGCCTCCGTGCTCAGAAGCAGCCCCGTGGCAGGCAGGACAGAGCGAGATGTCTTCTGGGCACGCAGCATGCTGCTTCCCATGTCCGGGACAAACTGCGAGCAGGTGCCTCGCTTGCGCTTGTATCTGCCGAGACTTGGAGCTGGCCAGCGCGCACCTTCCCGCTGTGTGTGCTGCTGTCCGCAAACAGCCTCCAAACAAAGCAGGGCGCTAAGGCAGGAGAAGTAAGCGCCCCAGGAGGGAAACTGCCTGCGAGGGAAGCTGTGCAGCACATGCCTTGTTCCGCTCGCCACTTGCCTCACTCTTAGGCAAAGCCCATCTCAGCTGGCTTGTAGGCGTGCCTCCGTGCTCAGAAGCAGCCCCGTGGCAGGCAGGACAGTGCGAGATGTCTTCTGGGCACGCAGCATGCTGCTTCCCATGCCCGGAACAAACTGCGAGCAGGTGCCTCGCTTGCGCTTCTATCTGCCGAGACTTGGAGCTGGCCAGCGCGCACCTTCCCGCTGTGTGTGCTGCACTCCGCAAACAGCCTCCAAACAAAGCAGGGCACTAAGGCAAGAGAAGTAAGCGCCCCAGGAGGGAATCTGCCTGCGAGGGAAGCTGTGCAGCACATGCCTTGTTCCGCTCGCCACTTGCCTCACTCTTAGGCAAAGCCCATCTCAGCTGGCTTGTAGGCGTGCCTCCGTGCTCAGAAGCAGCCCCGTGGCAGGCAGGACAGAGCGAGATGTCTTCTGGGCACGCAGCATGCTGCTTCCCATGTCCGGGACAAACTGCGAGCAGGTGCCTCGCTTGCGCTTGTATCTGCCGAGACTTGGAGCTGGCCAGCGCGCACCTTCCCGCTGTGTGTGCTGCTGTCCGCAAACAGCCTCCAAACAAAGCAGGGCGCTAAGGCAGGAGAAGTAAGCGCCCCAGGAGGGAAACTGCCTGCGAGGGAAGCTGTGCAGCACATGCCTTGTTCCGCTCGCCACTTGCCTCACTCTTAGGCAAAGCCCATCTCAGCTGGCTTGTAGGCGTGCCTCCGTGCTCAGAAGCAGCCCCGTGGCAGGCAGGACAGTGCGAGATGTCTTCTGGGCACGCAGCATGCTGCTTCCCATGCCCGGAACAAACTGCGAGCAGGTGCCTCGCTTGCGCTTCTATCTGCCGAGACTTGGAGCTGGCCAGCGCGCACCTTCCCGCTGTGTGTGCTGCACTCCGCAAACAGCCTCCAAACAAAGCAGGGCACTAAGGCAGGAGAAGTAAGCGCCCCAGGAGGGAATCTGCCTGCGAGGGAAGCTGTGCAGCACATCCCTTGTTCCGCTCGCCACTTGCCTCACTCTTAGGCAAAGCCCATCTCAGCTGGCTTGTAGGCGTGCCTCCGTGCTCAGAAGCAGCCCCGAGGCAGGCAGGACAGTGCCAGAAGTAATCTGGGCAAGCAGCATGCTGCTTCCCATGTCCGGGACAAACTGCGAGCAGGTGCCTCGCTTGCGCTTGTATCTGCCGAGACTTGGAGCTGGCCAGCGCGCACCTTCCCGCTGTGTGTGCTGCTGTCCGCAAACAGCCTCCAAACAAAGCAGGGCGCTAAGGCAGGAGAAGTAAGCGCCCCAGGAGGGAAACTGCCTGCGAGGGAGGGAAGCTGTGCAGCACATCCCTTGTTCCGCTCGCCACTTCCCTCACTCTTAGGCAAAGCCCATCTCAGCTGGCTTGTAGGCGTGCCTCCGTGCTCAGAAGCAGCCCCGTGGCAGGCAGGACAGAGCGAGATGTCTTCTGGCACGCAGCATGCTGCTTCCCATGTCCGGGACAAACTGCGAGCAGGTGCCTCGCTTGCGCTTGTATCTGCCGAGACTTGGAGCTGGCCAGCGCGCACCTTCCCGCTGTGTGTGCTGCACTCCGCAAGCACCCTCCAAACAAAGCAGGGCACTAAGGCAAGAGAAGTAAGCGCCCCAGGAGGGAATCTGCCTGCGAGGGAAGCTGTGCAGCACATGCCTTGTTCCGCTCGCCACTTCCCTCACTCTTAGGCAAAGCCCATCTCAGCTGGCTTGTAGGCGTGCCTCCGTGCTCAGAAGCAGCCCCGTGGCAGGCAGGACAGAGCGAGATGTCTTCTGGGCACGCAGCATGCTGCTTCCCATGTCCGGGACAAACTGCGAGCAGGTGCCTCGCTTGCGCTTGTATCTGCCGAGACTTGGAGCTGGCCAGCGCGCACCTTCCCGCTGTGTGTGCTGCTGTCCGCAAACAGCCTCCAAACAAAGCAGGGCGCTAAGGCAGGAGAAGTAAGCGCCCCAGGAGGGAAACTGCCTGCGAGGGAAGCTGTGCAGCACATGCCTTGTTCCGCTCGCCACTTGCCTCACTCTTAGGCAAAGCCCATCTCAGCTGGCTTGTAGGCGTGCCTCCGTGCTCAGAAGCAGCCCCGTGGCAGGCAGGACAGAGCGAGATGTCTTCTGGGCACGCAGCATGCTGCTTCCCATGCCCGGGACAAACCGCGAGCAGGTGCCTCGCTTGCGCTTGTATCTGCCGAGACTTGGAGCTGGCCAGCGCGCACCTTCCCGCTGTGTGTGCTGCACTCCGCAAACAGCCTCCAAACAAAGCAGGGCACTAAGGCAAGAGAAGTAAGCGCCCCAGGAGGGAATCTGCCTGCGAGGGAAGCTGTGCAGCGCATGCCTTGTTCCGCTCGCCACTTGCCTCACTCTTAGGCAAAGCCCATCTCAGCTGGCTTGTAGGCGTGCCTCCGTGCTCAGAAGCAGCCCCGAGGCAGGCAGGACAGTGCCAGAAGTACTCTGGGCAAGCAGCATGCTGCTTCCCATGCCCGGGACAAACTGCGAGCAGGTGCCTCGCTTGCGCTTGTATCTGCCGAGACTTGGAGCTGGCCAGCGCGCACCTTCCCGCTGTGTGTGCTGCTGTCCGCAAACAACCTCCAAACGAAGCAGGGCGCTAAGGCAGGAGAAGTAAGCGCCCCAGGAGGGAAACTGCCTGCGAGGGAAGCTGTGCAGCACATCCCTTGTTCCGCTCGCCACTTCCCTCACTCTTAGGCAAAGCCCATCTCAGCTGGCTTGTAGGCGTGCCTCCGTGCTCAGAAGCAGCCCCGTGGCAGGCAGGACAGAGCGAGATGTCTTCTGGCACGCAGCATGCTGCTTCCCATGCCCGGAACAAATCGCGAGCAGGTGCCTCGCTTGCGCTTGTATCTGCCGAGACTTGGAGCTGGCCAGCGCGCACCTTCCCGCTGTGTGTGCTGCACTCCGCAAACAGCCTCCAAACAAAGCAGGGCACTAAGGCAAGAGAAGTAAGCGCCCTAGGAGGGAAACTGCCTGCGAGGGAAGCTGTGCAGCACATCCCTTGTTCCGCTCGCCACTTGCCTCACTCTTAGGCAAAGCCCATCTCAGCTGGCTTGTAGGCGTGCCTCCGTGCTCAGAAGCAGCCCCGTGGCAGGCAGGACAGAGCGAGATGTCTTCTGGCACGCAGCATGCTGCTTCCCATGCCCGGAACAAATCGCGAGCAGGTGCCTCACTTGCGCTTCTATCTGCCGAGACTTGGAGCTGGCCAGCGCGCACCTTCCCGCTGTGTGTGCTGCTGTCCGCAAACAGCCTCCAAACAAAGCAGGGCGCTAAGGCAGGAGAAGTAAGCGCCCCAGGAGGGAAACTGCCTACGAGGGAAGCTGTGCAGCACATGCCTTGTTCCGCTCGCCACTTGCCTCACTCTTAGGCAAAGCCCATCTCAGCTGGCTTGTAGGCGTGCCTCCGTGCTCAGAAGCAGCCCCGTGGCAGGCAGGACAGAGCGAGATGTCTTCTGGCACGCAGCATGCTGCTTCCCATGTCCGGGACAAACTGCGAGCAGGTGCCTGGCTTGCGCTTCTATCTGCCGAGACTTGGAGCTGGCCAGCGCGCACCTTCCCGCTGTGTGTGCTGCTGTCCGCAAACAGCCTCCAAACAAAGCAGGGCGCTAAGGCAGGAGAAGTAAGCGCCCCAGGAGGGAAACTGCCTGCGAGGGAAGCTGTGCAGCACATGCCTTGTTCCGCTCGCCACTTGCCTCACTCTTAGGCAAAGCCCATCTCAGCTGGCTTGTAGGCGTGCCTCCGTGCTCAGAAGCAGCCCCGTGGCAGGCAGGACAGAGCGAGATGTCTTCTGGGCACGCAGCATGCTGCTTCCCATGTCCGGGACAAACTGCGAGCAGGTGCCTCGCTTGTGCTTGTATCTGCCGAGACTTGGAGCTGGCCAGCGCGCACCTTCCCGCTGTGTGTGCTGCACTCCGCAAGCACCCTCCAAACAAAGCAGGGCACTAAGGCAAGAGAAGTAAGCGCCCCAGGAGGGAATCTGCCTGCGAGGAAAGCTGTGCAGCACATGCCTTGTTCCGCTCGCCACTTGCCTCACTCTTAGGCAAAGCCCATCTCAGCTGGCTTGTAGGCGTGCCTCCGTGCTCAGAAGCAGCCCCGTGGCAGGCAGGACAGAGCGAGATGTCTTCTGGCACGCAGCATACTGCCTCCCATGCCCGGAACAAATCGCGAGCAGGTGCCTCGCTTGCGCTTGTATCTGCCGAGACTTGGAGCTGGCCAGCGCGCACCTTCCCGCTGTGTGTGCTGCTGTCCGCAAACAGCCTCCAAACAAAGCAGGGCACTAAGGCAAGAGAAGTAAGCGCCCCAGGAGGGAATCTGCCTGCGAGGGAAGCTGTGCAGCACATCCCTTGTTCCGCTCGCCACTTGCCTCACTCTTAGGCAAAGCCCATCTCAGCTGGCTTGTAGGCGTGCCTCCGTGCTCAGAAGCAGCCCCGTGGCAGGCAGGACAGAGCGAGATGTCTTCTGGCACGCAGCATGCTGCTTCCCATGCCCGGAACAAATCGCGAGCAGGTGCCTCACTTGCGCTTCTATCTGCCGAGACTTGGAGCTGGCCAGCGCGCACCTTCCCGCTGTGTGTGCTGCACTCCGCAAACAGCCTCCAAACAAAGCAGGGCACTAAGGCAAGAGAAGTAAGCGCCCCAGGAGGGAAACTGCCTGCGAGGAAAGCTGTGCAGCACATGCCTTGTTCCGCTCGCCACTTGCCTCACTCTTAGGCAAAGCCCATCTCAGCTGGCTTGTAGGCGTGCCTCCGTGCTCAGAAGCAGCCCCGTGGCAGGCAGGACAGAGCGAGATGTCTTCTGGCACGCAGCATGCTGCTTCCCATGCCCGGAACAAATCGCGAGCAGGTGCCTCACTTGCGCTTCTATCTGCCGAGACTTGGAGCTGGCCAGCGCGCACCTTCCCGCTGTGTGTGCTGCACTCCGCAAACAGCCTCCAAACAAAGCAGGGCACTAAGGCAAGAGAAGTAAGCGCCCCAGGAGGGAATCTGCCTGCGAGGAAAGCTGTGCAGCACATGCCTTGTTCCGCTCGCCACTTGCCTCACTCTTAGGCAAAGCCCATCTCAGCTGGCTTATAGGCGTGCCTCCGTGCTCAGAAGCAGCCCCGTGGCAGGCAGGACAGAGCGAGATGTCTTCTGGCACGCAGCATGCTGCTTCCCATGTCCGGGACAAACTGCGAGCAGGTGCCTCGCTTGCGCTTGTATCTGCCGAGACTTGGAGCTGGCCAGCGCGCACCTTCCCGCTGTGTGTGCTGCACTCCGCAAACAGCCTCCAAACAAAGCAGGGCGCTAAGGCAGGAGAAGTAAGCGCCCCAGGAGGGAAACTGCCTGCGAGGGAAGCTGTGCAGCACATGCCTTGTTCCGCTCGCCACTTGCCTCACTCTTAGGCAAAGCCCATCTCAGCTGGCTTGTAGGCGTGCCTCCGTGCTCAGAAGCAGCCCCGTGGCAGGCAGGACAGAGCGAAATGTCTTCTGGGCACGCAGCATGCTGCTTCCCATGTCCGGGACAAACTGCGAGCAGGTGCCTCGCTTGCGCTTGTATCTGCCGAGACTTGGAGCTGGCCAGCGCGCACCTTCCCGCTGTGTGTGCTGCTGTCCGCAAACAGCCTCCAAACAAAGCAGGGCGCTAAGGCAGGAGAAGTAAGCGCCCCAGGAGGGAAACTGCCTGCGAGGGAAGCTGTGCAGCACATGCCTTGTTCCGCTCGCCACTTGCCTCACTCTTAGGCAAAGCCCATCTCAGCTGGCTTGTAGGCGTGCCTCCGTGCTCAGAAGGAGCCCCGTGGCAGGCAGGACAGAGCGAGATGTCTTCTGGGCACGCAGCATGCTGCTTCCCAT
This sequence comes from Rhea pennata, assembly GCF_028389875.1. Taxonomy (NCBI): domain Eukaryota; kingdom Metazoa; phylum Chordata; class Aves; order Rheiformes; family Rheidae; genus Rhea; species Rhea pennata. The sequence continues at coordinate 25,446,010 of NC_084672.1, forward strand.
GCCCGGGACAAACCGCGAGCAGGTGCCTCGCTTGCGCTTGTATCTGCCGAGACTTGGAGCTGGCCAGCGCGCACCTTCCCGCTGTGTGTGCTGCACTCCGCAAACAGCCTCCAAACAAAGCAGGGCACTAAGGCAAGAGAAGTAAGCGCCCCAGGAGGGAATCTGCCTGCGAGGGAAGCTGTGCAGCACATGCCTTGTTCCGCTCGCCACTTGCCTCACTCTTAGGCAAAGCCCATCTCAGCTGGCTTGTAGGCGTGCCTCCGTGCTCAGAAGCAGACCCGAGGCAGGCAGGACAGTGCCAGAAGTACTCTGGGCAAGCAGCATGCTGCTTCCCATGTCCGGGACAAACTGCGAGCAGGTGCCTCGCTTGCGCTTCTATCTGCCGAGACTTGGAGCTGGCCAGCGCGCACCTTCCCGCTGTGTGTGCTGCTGTCCGCAAACAGCCTCCAAACGAAGCAGGGCGCTAAGGCAAGAGAAGTAAGCGCCCCAGGAGGGAATCTGCCTGCGAGGAAAGCTGTGCAGCACATGCCTTGTTCCGCTCGCCACTTGCCTCACTCTTAGGCAAAGCCCATCTCAGCTGGCTTATAGGCGTGCCTCCGTGCTCAGAAGCAGCCCCGTGGCAGGCAGGACAGAGCGAGATGTCTTCTGGGCACGCAGCATGCTGCTTCCCATGTCCGGGACAAACTGCGAGCAGGTGCCTCGCTTGCGCTTGTATCTGCCGAGACTTGGAGCTGGCCAGCGCGCACCTTCCCGCTGTGTGTGCTGCTGTCCGCAAACAGCCTCCAAACAAAGCAGGGCGCTAAGGCAGGAGAAGTAAGCGCCCCAGGAGGGAAACTGCCTGCGAGGGAAGCTGTGCAGCACATGCCTTGTTCCGCTCGCCACTTGCCTCACTCTTAGGCAAAGCCCATCTCAGCTGGCTTGTAGGCGTGCCTCCGTGCTCAGAAGCAGCCCCGTGGCAGGCAGGACAGAGCGAGATGTCTTCTGGGCACGCAGCATGCTGCTTCCCATGTCCGGGACAAACTGCGAGCAGGTGCCTCGCTTGCGCTTGTATCTGCCGAGACTTGGAGCTGGCCAGCGCGCACCTTCCCGCTGTGTGTGCTGCTGTCCGCAAACAGCCTCCAAACAAAGCAGGGCGCTAAGGCAGGAGAAGTAAGCGCCCCAGGAGGGAAACTGCCTGCGAGGGAGGGAAGCTGTGCAGCACATCCCTTGTTCCGCTCGCCACTTCCCTCACTCTTAGGCAAAGCCCATCTCAGCTGGCTTGTAGGCGTGCCTCCGTGCTCAGAAGCAGCCCCGTGGCAGGCAGGACAGAGCGAGATGTCTTCTGGCACGCAGCATGCTGCTTCCCATGTCCGGGACAAACTGCGAGCAGGTGCCTCGCTTGCGCTTGTATCTGCCGAGACTTGGAGCTGGCCAGCGCGCACCTTCCCGCTGTGTGTGCTGCACTCCGCAAGCACCCTCCAAACAAAGCAGGGCACTAAGGCAAGAGAAGTAAGCGCCCCAGGAGGGAATCTGCCTGCGAGGGAAGCTGTGCAGCACATGCCTTGTTCCGCTCGCCACTTGCCTCACTCTTAGGCAAAGCCCATCTCAGCTGGCTTGTAGGCGTGCCTCCGTGCTCAGAAGCAGCCCCGTGGCAGGCAGGACAGAGCGAGATGTCTTCTGGGCACGCAGCATGCTGCTTCCCATGCCCGGGACAAACCGCGAGCAGGTGCCTCGCTTGCGCTTGTATCTGCCGAGACTTGGAGCTGGCCAGCGCGCACCTTCCCGCTGTGTGTGCTGCACTCCGCAAACAGCCTCCAAACAAAGCAGGGCACTAAGGCAAGAGAAGTAAGCGCCCCAGGAGGGAATCTGCCTGCGAGGGAAGCTGTGCAGCACATGCCTTGTTCCGCTCGCCACTTGCCTCACTCTTAGGCAAAGCCCATCTCAGCTGGCTTGTAGGCGTGCCTCCGTGCTCAGAAGCAGCCCCGTGGCAGGCAGGACAGAGCGAGATGTCTTCTGGGCACGCAGCATGCTGCTTCCCATGTCCGGGACAAACTGCGAGCAGGTGCCTCGCTTGCGCTTGTATCTGCCGAGACTTGGAGCTGGCCAGCGCGCACCTTCCCGCTGTGTGTGCTGCTGTCCGCAAACAGCCTCCAAACAAAGCAGGGCGCTAAGGCAGGAGAAGTAAGCGCCCCAGGAGGGAAACTGCCTGCGAGGGAAGCTGTGCAGCACATGCCTTGTTCCGCTCGCCACTTGCCTCACTCTTAGGCAAAGCCCATCTCAGCTGGCTTGTAGGCGTGCCTCCGTGCTCAGAAGCAGCCCCGTGGCAGGCAGGACAGTGCGAGATGTCTTCTGGGCACGCAGCATGCTGCTTCCCATGCCCGGAACAAACTGCGAGCAGGTGCCTCGCTTGCGCTTCTATCTGCCGAGACTTGGAGCTGGCCAGCGCGCACCTTCCCGCTGTGTGTGCTGCACTCCGCAAACAGCCTCCAAACAAAGCAGGGCACTAAGGCAGGAGAAGTAAGCGCCCCAGGAGGGAATCTGCCTGCGAGGGAAGCTGTGCAGCACATCCCTTGTTCCGCTCGCCACTTGCCTCACTCTTAGGCAAAGCCCATCTCAGCTGGCTTGTAGGCGTGCCTCCGTGCTCAGAAGCAGCCCCGAGGCAGGCAGGACAGTGCCAGAAGTAATCTGGGCAAGCAGCATGCTGCTTCCCATGTCCGGGACAAACTGCGAGCAGGTGCCTCGCTTGCGCTTCTATCTGCCGAGACTTGGAGCTGGCCAGCGCGCACCTTCCCGCTGTGTGTGCTGCTGTCCGCAAACAGCCTCCAAACAAAGCAGGGCGCTAAGGCAGGAGAAGTAAGCGCCCCAGGAGGGAAACTGCCTGCGAGGGAGGGAAGCTGTGCAGCACATCCCTTGTTCCGCTCGCCACTTCCCTCACTCTTAGGCAAAGCCCATCTCAGCTGGCTTGTAGGCGTGCCTCCGTGCTCAGAAGCAGCCCCGTGGCAGGCAGGACAGAGCGAGATGTCTTCTGGCACGCAGCATGCTGCTTCCCATGTCCGGGACAAACTGCGAGCAGGTGCCTCGCTTGCGCTTGTATCTGCCGAGACTTGGAGCTGGCCAGCGCGCACCTTCCCGCTGTGTGTGCTGCACTCCGCAAGCACCCTCCAAACAAAGCAGGGCACTAAGGCAAGAGAAGTAAGCGCCCCAGGAGGGAATCTGCCTGCGAGGGAAGCTGTGCAGCACATGCCTTGTTCCGCTCGCCACTTGCCTCACTCTTAGGCAAAGCCCATCTCAGCTGGCTTGTAGGCGTGCCTCCGTGCTCAGAAGCAGCCCCGTGGCAGGCAGGACAGAGCGAGATGTCTTCTGGGCACGCAGCATGCTGCTTCCCATGTCCGGGACAAACTGCGAGCAGGTGCCTCGCTTGCGCTTGTATCTGCCGAGACTTGGAGCTGGCCAGCGCGCACCTTCCCGCTGTGTGTGCTGCTGTCCGCAAACAGCCTCCAAACAAAGCAGGGCGCTAAGGCAGGAGAAGTAAGCGCCCCAGGAGGGAAACTGCCTGCGAGGGAAGCTGTGCAGCACATGCCTTGTTCCGCTCGCCACTTGCCTCACTCTTAGGCAAAGCCCATCTCAGCTGGCTTGTAGGCGTGCCTCCGTGCTCAGAAGCAGCCCCGTGGCAGGCAGGACAGAGCGAGATGTCTTCTGGGCACGCAGCATGCTGCTTCCCATGCCCGGGACAAACCGCGAGCAGGTGCCTCGCTTGCGCTTGTATCTGCCGAGACTTGGAGCTGGCCAGCGCGCACCTTCCCGCTGTGTGTGCTGCACTCCGCAAACAGCCTCCAAACAAAGCAGGGCACTAAGGCAAGAGAAGTAAGCGCCCCAGGAGGGAATCTGCCTGCGAGGGAAGCTGTGCAGCACATGCCTTGTTCCGCTCGCCACTTGCCTCACTCTTAGGCAAAGCCCATCTCAGCTGGCTTGTAGGCGTGCCTCCGTGCTCAGAAGCAGCCCCGAGGCAGGCAGGACAGTGCCAGAAGTACTCTGGGCAAGCAGCATGCTGCTTCCCATGCCCGGGACAAACTGCGAGCAGGTGCCTCGCTTGCGCTTCTATCTGCCGAGACTTGGAGCTGGCCAGCGCGCACCTTCCCGCTGTGTGTGCTGCTGTCCGCAAACAACCTCCAAACGAAGCAGGGCGCTAAGGCAGGAGAAGTAAGCGCCCCAGGAGGGAAACTGCCTGCGAGGGAAGCTGTGCAGCACATCCCTTGTTCCGCTCGCCACTTCCCTCACTCTTAGGCAAAGCCCATCTCAGCTGGCTTGTAGGCGTGCCTCCGTGCTCAGAAGCAGCCCCGTGGCAGGCAGGACAGAGCGAGATGTCTTCTGGCACGCAGCATGCTGCTTCCCATGCCCGGAACAAATCGCGAGCAGGTGCCTCGCTTGCGCTTGTATCTGCCGAGACTTGGAGCTGGCCAGCGCGCACCTTCCCGCTGTGTGTGCTGCACTCCGCAAACAGCCTCCAAACAAAGCAGGGCACTAAGGCAAGAGAAGTAAGCGCCCCAGGAGGGAAACTGCCTGCGAGGGAAGCTGTGCAGCACATCCCTTGTTCCGCTCGCCACTTGCCTCACTCTTAGGCAAAGCCCATCTCAGCTGGCTTGTAGGCGTGCCTCCGTGCTCAGAAGCAGCCCCGTGGCAGGCAGGACAGAGCGAGATGTCTTCTGGCACGCAGCATGCTGCTTCCCATGCCCGGAACAAATCGCGAGCAGGTGCCTCACTTGCGCTTCTATCTGCCGAGACTTGGAGCTGGCCAGCGCGCACCTTCCCGCTGTGTGTGCTGCACTCCGCAAACAGCCTCCAAACAAAGCAGGGCACTAAGGCAAGAGAAGTAAGCGCCCCAGGAGGGAATCTGCCTGCGAGGAAAGCTGTGCAGCACATGCCTTGTTCCGCTCGCCACTTGCCTCACTCTTAGGCAAAGCCCATCTCAGCTGGCTTGTAGGCGTGCCTCCGTGCTCAGAAGCAGCCCCGTGGCAGGCAGGACAGAGCGAGATGTCTTCTGGGCACGCAGCATGCTGCTTCCCATGCCCGGGACAAACCGCGAGCAGGTGCCTCGCTTGCGCTTGTATCTGCCGAGACTTGGAGCTGGCCAGCGCGCACCTTCCCGCTGTGTGTGCTGCACTCCGCAAACAGCCTCCAAACAAAGCAGGGCACTAAGGCAAGAGAAGTAAGCGCCCCAGGAGGGAATCTGCCTGCGAGGGAAGCTGTGCAGCACATGCCTTGTTCCGCTCGCCACTTGCCTCACTCTTAGGCAAAGCCCATCTCAGCTGGCTTGTAGGCGTGCCTCCGTGCTCAGAAGCAGCCCCGAGGCAGGCAGGACAGTGCCAGAAGTACTCTGGGCAAGCAGCATGCTGCTTCCCATGTCCGGGACAAACTGCGAGCAGGTGCCTCGCTTGCGCTTCTATCTGCCGAGACTTGGAGCTGGCCAGCGCGCACCTTCCCGCTGTGTGTGCTGCACTCCGCAAGCACCCTCCAAACAAAGCAGGGCACTAAGGCAAGAGAAGTAAGCGCCCCAGGAGGGAATCTGCCTGCGAGGGAAGCTGTGCAGCACATGCCTTGTTCCGCTCGCCACTTGCCTCACTCTTAGGCAAAGCCCATCTCAGCTGGCTTGTAGGCGTGCCTCCGTGCTCAGAAGCAGCCCCGTGGCAGGCAGGACAGAGCGAGATGTCTTCTGGGCACGCAGCATGCTGCTTCCCATGCCCGGGACAAACCGCGAGCAGGTGCCTCGCTTGCGCTTGTATCTGCCGAGACTTGGAGCTGGCCAGCGCGCACCTTCCCGCTGTGTGTGCTGCACTCCGCAAACAGCCTCCAAACAAAGCAGGGCACTAAGGCAAGAGAAGTAAGCGCCCCAGGAGGGAATCTGCCTGCGAGGGAAGCTGTGCAGCACATGCCTTGTTCCGCTCGCCGCCACTTGCCTCACTCTTAGGCAAAGCCCATCTCAGCTGGCTTGTAGGCGTGCCTCCGTGCTCAGAAGCAGCCCCGTGGCAGGCAGGACAGAGCGAGATGTCTTCTGGGCACGCAGCATGCTGCTTCCCAATGTCCGGGACAAACTGCGAGCAGGTGCCTCGCTTGCGCTTGTAATCTGCCGAGACTTGGAGCTGGCCAGCGCGCACCTTCACCCGCTGTGTGTGCTGCTGTCCGCAAACAGCCTCCAAACAAAGCAGGGCGCTAAGGCAGGAGAAGTAAGCGCCCCAGGAGGGAAACTGCCTGCGAGGGAAGCTGTGCAGCAACATGCCTTGTTCCGCTCGCCACTTGCCTCACTCTTAGCAAAGCCCATCTCAGCTGGCTTGTAGGCGTGCCTCCGTGCTCAGAAGCAGCCCCGTGGCAGGCAGGACAGTGCGAGATGTCTTCTGGGCACGCAGCATGCTGCTTCCCATGCCCGGAACAAACTGCGAGCAGGTGCCTCGCTTGCGCTTCTATCTGCCGAGACTTGGAGCTGGCCAGCGCGCACCTTCCCGCTGTGTGTGCTGCACTCCGCAAACAGCCTCCAAACAAAGCAGGGCACTAAGGCAGGAGAAGTAAGCGCCCCAGGAGGGAATCTGCCTGCGAGGGAAGCTGTGCAGCACATGCCTTGTCTCCGCTCGCCACTTGCCTCCACTCTTAGGCAAAGCCCATCTCAGCTGGCTTGTAGGCGTGCCTCCGTGTCAGAAGCAGCCCCGAGGCAGGCAGGACAGTGCCCAGAAGTAATCTGGGCCAAGCAGCATGCTGCTTCACCATGTCCAGGGACAAACTGCGAGCAGGTGCCTCAGCTTGCGCTTGTATCTGCCGAGACTTGGAGCTGGCCAGCGCGCACCTTCCCGCTGTGTGTGCTGCTGCTCCGCAACCAGCCTCCAAACCAAAGCAGGGCGCTAAGGCAGGAGAAGTAAGCGCCCCAGGAGGGAAACTGCCTGCGAGGGAGGGGAAGCTGTGCAGCACATCCCTTGTTTCCGCTCGCCCACTTCCCTCACTCTTAGGCAAAGCCCATCTCAGCTGGCTTGTAGGCGTTGCCTCCGTGCTCAGAAGCAGCCCCGTGGCAGGCAGGACAGAGCGAGATGTCTTCTGGCACGCAGCATGCTGCTTCCCATGTCCGGGACCAAACTGCGAGCAGGTGCCCTCGCTTGCGCTGTATCTGCCGAGACTTGAGCTGGCCAAGCGCGCACCTTCCGCGCTGTGTGGTGCTGCACTCCGCAAGCACCCTCCAAACAAAGCAGGGCACTAAGGCAAGAGAAGTAAGCGCCCCAGGAGGGAATCTGCCTGCGAGGGAAGCTGTGGCAGCACATACCTTGTTCCGCTCGCCACTTGCCTCACTCTTAGGCAAAGCCCATCTCTAGCTGGCTTGTAGGCGTGCCTCCGTGCTCAGAAGCAGCCCCGTGGCAGCAGGACAGAGCGAGATGTCTTCTGGGCACGCAGCATGCTGCTTCCCATGTCCGGGACAAACTGCGAGCAGGTGCCTCGCTTGCGCTTGTATCTGCCGAGACTTGGAGCTGGCCAGCGCGCACCTTCCCGCTGTGTGTGCTGCTGTCCGCAAACAGCCTCCAAAACAAGCAGGGCGCTAAGGCAGGAGAAGTAAGCGCCCCCAGGAGGGAAAACTGCCCTGCGAGGGAAGCTGTGCAGCACATGCCTTGTTCCGCTCGCCACTTGCCTCACTCTTAGGCAAAGCCCATCTCAGCTGGCTTGTAGGCGTGCCTCCGTGCTCAGAAGCAGCCCCCGTGGCAGGCAGGACAGAGCGAGATGTCTTCTGGGCACGCAGCATGCTGCTTCCCATGCCCGGGACAAACCGCGAGCAGGTGCCTCGCTTGCGCTTGTATCTGCCGAGACTTGGAGCTGGCCAGCGCGCACCTTCCGCTGTGTGTGCTGCACTCCGCAAACAGCCTCCAAACAAAGCAGGGCACTAAGGCAAGAGAAGTAAGCGTCCCCAGGAGGGAATCTGCCTGCGAGGGAAGCTGTGCAGCACATTGCCTTGTTCCGCTCGCCACTTGCCTCACTCTTAGGCAAAGCCCATCTCAGCTGGCCTTGTAGCGTGCCTCCGTGCTCAGAAGCAGCCCCGAGGCAGGCAGGACAGTGCCAGAAGTACTCGGGCAAGCAGCATGCTGCTTCACCATGTCCGGGACAAACTGCGAGCAGTGTGCCTCGCTTGCGCTTCTATCTGCCGAGGACTTGGAGCTGGCCAGCGCGCACCTTCCCACGCTGTGTGTGCTGCACTCCGCAAAGCACCCTCCAAACAAAGCAGGGCACTAAGGCAAGAGAAGTAAGCGCCCCAGGAGGGAATCTGCCTGCGAGGGAAGCTGTGCAGCACATGCCTTGTTCCGCTCGCCACTTGCCTCACTCTTAGGCAAAGCCCATCTCAGCTGGCTTGTAGGCGTGCCTCCGTGCTCAGAAGCAGGCCCCGTGGCAGGCAGGACAGAGCGAGATGTCTTCTGGGCACGCAGCATGCTGCTTCCCATGCCCGGGACAAACCGCGAGCAGGTGCCTCGCTTGCGCTTGTATCTGCCGAGACTTGGAGCTGGCCAGCGCGCACCTTCCCGCTGTGTGTGCTGCACTCCGCAAACAGCCTCCAAACAAAGCAGAGGCTCTAAGGCAAGAGAAGTAAGCGCCCCAGGAGGGAATCTGGCCTGCGAGGGAAGCTGTGCAGCACATGCCTTGTTCCGCTCGCCACTTGCCTCACTCTTACGGCAAAGCCCATCTCAGCTGGCTTGTAGGCGTGCCTCCGTGCTCAGAAGCAGCCCCGTGGCAGGCAGGACAGAGCGAGATGTCTTCTGGGCACGCAGCATGCTGCTTCCCATGTCGGGACAAACTGCGAGCAGGTGCCTCGCTTGCGCTTGTATCTGCCGAGACTTGGAGCTGGCCAGCGCGCACCTTCCCGCTGTGTGTGCTGCTGTCCGCAAAACAGCCCTCCAAACAAAGCAGGGCGCTAAGGCAGGAGAAGTAAGCGCCCCCAGGAGGGAAACTGCCTGCGAGGGAAGCTGTGCAGCACATGCCTTGTTCCGCTCGCCACTTGCCTCACTCTTAGGCAAAGCCCATCTCAGCTGGCTTGTAGGCGTGCTCCGTGCTCAGAAGCAGCCCCGTGGCAGGCAGGACAGTGCGAGATGTCTTCTGGGCACGCAGCCATGCTGCTTCCCATGCCCGGAACAAACTGCGAGCAGGTGCCTCGCTTGCGCTTCTATCTGCCGAGACTTGGAGCTGGCCAGCGCGCACCTTCCCGCTGTGTGTGCTGCACTCCGCAAACAGCCCTCAAACAAAGCAGGGCACTAAGGCAGGAGAAGTAAGCGCCCCAGGAGGGAATCTGCCTGCGAGGGAAGCTGTGCAGCACATGCCTTGTTCCGCTCGCCACTTGCCTCACTCTTAGGCAAAGCCCATCTCAGCTGGCTTGTAGGCGTGCCTCACGTGCTCTGAAGCAGCCCCGAGGCAGGCAGGACAGTGCCAGAAGTAATCTGGGCAAGCAGCATGCTGCTTCCCATGTCCGGGACAAACTGCGAGCAGGTGCCCTCGCTTGCGCTTGTATCTGCCGAGACTTGGAGCTGGCCAGCGCGCACCTTCCCGCTGTGTGTGCTGCTGTCCGCAAACAGCCTCCAAACAAAGCAGGGCGCTAAGGCAGGAGAAGTAAGCGCCCCAGGAGGGAAACTGCTGCCGAGGGAGGGAAGCTGTGCAGC